>NW_026800200.1:0-150058 GCF_032191835.1 Heteronotia binoei | reverse complement strand
CCTCCTTCCTTCTTTCTTTCCTTCCTCCCTCCTTCCTTTCCTTCCTTCTTCCTTCCCTCCCTCCCTCCCTCCCCTCCTTCTTTCTATCCTTTCTCCCTCACTCCCCTCCCCTTCCTTCCGTCCCTGCCCTCCCTTCCTCTTTCTTTCTTTCTTTCCTTCCTCCCTCCCTCCTTCCTTCCTTCCTTCCTTCCTTCCTTCCCTCCCTCCCTCCTTCTTTCTATCCTTTCTCCTCACTCCCTCCTTCCTTCCGTCCCTGCCTCCTTCCTTTCTTTCTTTCCTTCCTCCCTCCCTCCTTCCTTCTTTCCTTCCTTCCTTCCTCCCTCCCTCCCTCCTCCTCCTTCTTTCTATCCTTTCTCCCTCACTCCCTCCTTCCTTCCGTCCCTGCCTCCTTCCTTCTTTCTTTCTTCCTCCCTCCTTCCTTCTTCTTCCTTCCTTCCCTCCCTCCCTCCCTCCCTCCTTCTTTCTATCCTTTCTCCCTCACTCCCTCCTTCCTTCCGTCCCTGCCTCCTTCCTTCTTTCTTTCCTTCCTCCCTCCCTCCTTCCTTCTTTCCTTCCTTCCTTCCCTCCCTCCCTCCCTCCTTCTTTCTATCCTTTCTCCCTCACTCCCTCCTTCCTTCCGTCCCTGCCTCCTTCCTTCTTTCTTTCCTTCCTCCCTCCCTCCTTCCTTCTTCTTCCTTCTTCCTTCCTCCTCCTTCCTTCCTCCTCCTTCCCCCTCCCTCCCTCCCTCCCTCCTTCTTCTATCCTTTCTCCCTCACTCCCTCCTTCCTTCCGTCCCTGCCTCCTTCCTTCTTTCTTTCCTTCCTCCTCCCTCCTTCCTTCTTTCCTTCCTTCCCTCCCTCCCTCCTCCCTCCTTCTTTCTATCCTTTCTCCTCACTCCCTCCTTCCTTCCGTCCCTGCCTCCTTCCTTCTTTCTTTCCTTCCCTCCCTCCTTCCTTCCTTCCTTCCCTCCCTCCTCCCTCCCTCCCTCCTTCTTTCTATCCTTTCTCCCTCACTCCCTCCTTCCTTCCGTCCCTGCCTCCTTCCTTCTTTCTTTCTTTCCTTCCTCCCTCCCTCCTTCCTTCTTTCCTTCCTTCCTTCCCTCCCTCCCTCCCTCCTTCTTTCTATCCTTTCTCCCTCACTCCCTCCTTCCTTCCGTCCCTGCCTCCTTCCTTCTTTCTTTCCTTCCTCCCTCCCTCCTTCCTTCTTTCCTTCCTTCCTTCCCTCCCTCCCTCCCTCCCTCCCTCCTTCTTTCTATCCTTTCTCCCTCACTCCCTCCTTCCTTCCGTCCCTGCCTCCTTCCTTCTTTCTTTCCTTCCTCCCTCCTTCCTTCCTTCCTTCCCTCCCTCCCTCCTTCTTTCTATCCTTTCTCCTCACTCCCTCCTTCCTTCCGTCCCTGCCTCCTTCCTTCTTTCTTTCCTTCCTCCCTCCCTCCTTCCTTCTTTCCTTCCTTCCTTCCCTCCCTCCCTCCCTCCCTCCTTCTTTCTATCCTTTCTCCCTCACTCCCTCCTTCCTTCCGTCCCTGCCTCCTTCCTTCTTTCTTTCTTTCCTTCCTCCCTCCCTCCCTCCTTCCTTCCTTCCTTCCTTCCTTCCTTCCTTCCTTCCTTCCTTCCTTCCTTCCTTCCTTCCTTCCTTCCCTCCCTCCCTCCCTCCCTCCCTCCCTCCTTCTTTCTATCCTTTCTCCCTCACTCCCTCCTTCCTTCCGTCCCTGCCTCCTTCCTTCTTTCTTTCCTTCCTCCCTCCCTCCCTCCTTCCTTCCTTCCTTCCTTCCCTCCCTCCCTCCCTCCCTCCTTCTTTCTATCCTTTCTCCCTCACTCCCTCCTTCCTTCCGTCCCTGCCTCCTTCCTTCTTTCTTTCCTTCCTCCCTCCCTCCTTCCTTCCTTCCTTCCTTCCTTCCTTCCTTCCTTCCTTCCTTCCTTCCTTCCTTCCTTCCCTCCCTCCCTCCCTCCCTCCCTCCTTCTTTCTATCCTTTCTCCCTCACTCCCATCCTTCCTTCCGTCCCTGCCTCCTTCCTTCTTTCTTTCCTTCCTCCCTCCCTCCTTCCTTCTTTCCTTCCTTCCCTCCCTCCCTCCCTCCCTCCTTCTTTCTATCCTTTCTCCCTCACTCCCTCCTTCCTTCCGTCCCTGCCTCCTTCCTTCTTTCTTTCCTTCCTCCCTCCTTCCTTCCTTCCTTCCTTCCTTCCCTCCCTCCCTCCTTCTTTCTATCCTTTCTCCCTCACTCCCTCCTTCCTTCCGTCCCTGCCTCCTTCCTTCTTTCTTTCTTTCCTTCCTCCCTCCCTCCTTCCTTCTTTCCTTCCTTCCTTCCCTCCCTCCCTCCCTCCTTCTTTCTATCCTTTCTCCCTCACTCCCTCCTTCCTTCCGTCCCTGCCTCCTTCCTTCTTTCTTTCCTTCCTCCCTCCCTCCTTCCTTCTTTCCTTCCTTCCTTCCCTCCCTCCCTCCCTCCCTCCCTCCTTCTTTCTATCCTTTCTCCCTCACTCCCTCCTTCCTTCCGTCCCTGCCTCCTTCCTTCTTTCTTTCCTTCCTCCCTCCTTCCTTCCTTCCTTCCTTCCCTCCCTCCCTCCTTCTTTCTATCCTTTCTCCCTCACTCCCTCCTTCCTTCCATCCCTGCCTCCTTCCTTCTTTCTTTCCTTCCTCCCTCCCTCCTTCCTTCTTTCCTTCCTTCCTTCCTTCCCTCCCTCCCTCCCTCCCTCCTTCTTTCTATCCTTTCTCCCTCACTCCCTCCTTCCTTCCGTCCCTGCCTCCTTCCTTCTTTCTTTCCTTCCTCCCTCCCTCCCTCCTTCCTTCCTCCCTCCCTCCCTCCTTCCTTCCTTCCTTCCTTCCTTCCTTCCTTCCTTCCTTCCTTCCTTCCTTCCTTCCTTCCTTCCTTCCTTCCTTCCTTCCTTCCTTCCCTCCCTCCCTCCCTCCCTCCCTCCCTCCTTCTTTCTATCCTTTCTCCCTCACTCCCTCCTTCCTTCCGTCCCTGCCTCCTTCCTTCCTTCTTTCTTTCCTTCCTCCCTCCCTCCTTCCTTCTTTCCTTCCTTCCTTCCTCCCTCCCTCCCTCCCTCTGACGTTCACATCCTGTAGCTCTCCAACATGCGACATCTATTCTGCGTGACTCTCACATTGAGCAAGTCTGGCCGCCGCTGCTCTGGAGGTTGGAGCTGGCGAGCCTCAGGAGTCCTTTCCGGGCGAAGGTGGCTGTTGAGCGTTAGGAAGTACAGGCTGTGGCCTCGGCGCCTGGGAGCAGGAGGCCTCTCCAGGACCACCCTGGGCTTCCGAGAGCCAGAGCTGCCTGCCTTGGTTGCTCCATTGTGGCCGGGCTCTCGCAAGCCGCCCGGAGTGTCGTTTGGGCTGCACGCCAAAGAGGAGAAGTCAGCGGCCAAAGAAGTCAATAGTGGCGACTTTTGCCGTGGCCGCTCCTCTCCTTGTTCAGCCTTTGCAAAGGCTAATCTGCTTGCACGTTGGGAATCCATTTCGTTACCTGCAAATTGGACAAGGCACAGTCGATACCCGCAGTCGCTCAAATGTCAAACTGGCTCCTTAAAGGGGAAAGGCAGGGACCGGAGCTGCCCGGAGGGGAGAGGCTGCCATTTTGCAAGGATGTTAGACAGCAGAAGAAGAAGATGATTTCCATCTGTTTGGCCTTCCTTAACTGTCATGATGCTAAGATATAAGATGAAGAAGATATTGGATTTATATCCCACCTTATACTCTAAATCTCAGAGTCTCAGAGCGATCACAATCTCCGTTGCCTTCCTCCCCCACAACAGACACCCTGTGAGGTGGATGGGGCTGAGAGGGCTCTCACAGAAGCTGTCCTTTCAAGGACAACTCCTGCGAGAGCTATGGCTGACCCAAGGCCATTCCGGCAGCTGCAAGTGGAGGAGTGGGGAATCAAACCCGGTTCTCCCAGATAAGAGAGCTCTGGCTGACCCAAGGCCATTGCAGCAGCTGCAAGTGGAGGAGTGGGGAATCAAACCCGGTTCTCCCAGACAAGAGAGCTCTGGCTGACCCAAGGCCATTCCAGCAGGTGCAAGTGGAGGAGTGGGGAATTAAACCCGGTTCTCCCAGACAAGAGAGCTCTGGCTGACCCAAGGCCATGCCAGCAGCTGCAAGTGGAGGAGTGGGGAATCAAACCCGGTTCTCCCAGATAAGAGAGCTCTGGCTGACCCAAGGCCATTCCAGCAGCTCCAAGTGGAGGAGTGGGGAATTAAACCCGGTTCTCCCAGATAAGAGAGCTCTGGCTGACCCAAGGCCATTGCAGCAGCTCCAAGTGCAGGAGTGGGGAATCAAACCCGGTTCTCCCAGATAAGAGAGCTCTGGCTGACCCAAGGCCATTCCAGCAGCTCCAAGTGGAGGAGTGGGGAATCAAACCCGGTTCTCCCAGATAAGAGAGCTCTGGCTGACCCAAGGCCATTGCAGCAGCTGCAAGTGGAGGAGTGGGGAATCAAACCCGGTTCTCCCAGACAAGAGAGCTCTGGCTGACCCAAGGCCATTCCAGCAGGTGCAAGTGGAGGAGTGGGGAATTAAACCCGGTTCTCCCAGACAAGAGAGCTCTGGCTGACCCAAGGCCATGCCAGCAGGTGCAAGTGGAGGAGTGGGGAATCAAACCCGGTTCTCCCAGACAAGAGAGCTCTGGCTGACCCAAGGCCATTCCAGCAGGTGCAAGTGGAGGAGTGGGGAATCAAACCCGGTTCTCCCAGATAAGAGAGCTCTAGCTGACCCAAGGCCATTCCAGCAGGTGCAAGTGGAGGAGTGGGGAATCAAACCCGGTTCTCCCAGATAAGAGAGCTCTGGCTGACCCAGGGCCATTCCAGCAGGTGTAAGTGAAGGAGTTGGGAATCAAACCCGGTTCTCCCAGATAAGAGACCTCTGGCTGACCCAAGGCCATTCCAGCAGGTGCAAGTGGAGGAGTGGGGAATCAAACCTGGTTCTCCCAGGTAAGAGAGCTCTGGCTGACCCAAGGCCATTCCTGCAGCTGCAAGTGGAGGAGTGGGGAATCAAACCCGGTTCTCCCAGATAAGAGAGCTATGGCTGACCCAAGGCCATTCCAGCAGGTGCAAGTGGAGGAGTGGGGAATCAAACCCGGTTCTCCCAGATAAGAGAGCTCTGGCTGACCCAAGGCCATTCCAGCAGGTGCAAGTGGAGGAGTGGGGAATCAAACCTGGTTCTCCCAGGTAAGAGAGCTCTGGCTGACCCAAAGCCATTCCAGCAGGTGCAAGTGGAGGAGTGGGGAATCAAACCTGGTTCTCCCAGGTAAGAGAGCTATGGCTGACCGAAAGCCATTCCAGCAGGTGCAAGTGGAGGAGTGGGGAATCAAACCCGGTTCTCCCAGATAAGAGAGCTCTGGCTGACCCAAAGGCATTCCAGCAGGTGCAAGGGGAGGAGTGGGGAATCAAACCCGGTTCTCCCAGATAAGAGAGCTCTGGCTGACCCAAAGCCATTCCAGCAGGTGCAAGGGGAGGAGTGGGGAATCAAACCCGGTTCTCCCAGATAAGAGAGCTCTGGCTGACCCAAGGCCATTCCTGCAGCTGCAAGGGGAGGAGTGGGGAATCAAACCCGGTTCTCCCAGATAAGAGAGCTCTGGCTGACCCAGGGCCATTCCAGCAGGTGTAAGTGAAGGAGTTGGGAATCAAACCCGGTTCTCCCAGATAAGAGACCTCTGGCTGACCCAAGGCCATTCCAGCAGGTGCAAGTGGAGGAGTGGGGAATCAAACCTGGTTCTCCCAGGTAAGAGAGCTCTGGCTGACCCAAGGCCATTCCTGCAGCTGCAAGTGGAGGAGTGGGGAATCAAACCCGGTTCTCCCAGATAAGAGAGCTATGGCTGACCCAAGGCCATTCCAGCAGGTGCAAGTGGAGGAGTGGGGAATCAAACCCGGTTCTCCCAGATAAGAGAGCTCTGGCTGACCCAAGGCCATTCCAGCAGGTGCAAGTGGAGGAGTGGGGAATCAAACCTGGTTCTCCCAGGTAAGAGAGCTCTGGCTGACCCAAAGCCATTCCAGCAGGTGCAAGTGGAGGAGTGGGGAATCAAACCTGGTTCTCCCAGGTAAGAGAGCTATGGCTGACCGAAAGCCATTCCAGCAGGTGCAAGTGGAGGAGTGGGGAATCAAACCCGGTTCTCCCAGATAAGAGAGCTCTGGCTGACCCAAAGGCATTCCAGCAGGTGCAAGGGGAGGAGTGGGGAATCAAACCCGGTTCTCCCAGATAAGAGAGCTCTGGCTGACCCAAAGCCATTCCAGCAGGTGCAAGGGGAGGAGTGGGGAATCAAACCCGGTTCTCCCAGATAAGAGAGCTCTGGCTGACCCAAGGCCATTCCTGCAGCTGCAAGGGGAGGAGTGGGGAATCAAACCTGGTTCTCCCAGAGAAGAGAGCTATGGCTGACCCAAGGGCATTCCAGCAGCTGCAAGGGGAGGAGTGGGGAATCAAACCCGGTTCTCCCAGAGAAGAGAGCTGTGGCTGACCCAAGGCCATTCCAGCAGCTGCAAGGGGAGGAGTGGGGAATCAAACCCGGTTCTCCCAGAGAAGAGAGCTGTGGCTGACCCAAGGCCATTCCTGCAGCTGCAAGGGGAAGAGTGGGGAATCAAACCTGGTTCTCCTAGATAAGAGTCCGCTCACTTAACCAATCACTACACCAAACTGGCTGTGAAAGGGTGCAGATGCTGACTGTCTGGAATCTCTTGTTCCTGCCACTCTGCATAGAACCACCTGGTGCTGGGATGCGTAGCAAGAGTAGTCCGTGCCTTGTCTGGCGTTCTACAACCAGACAAGATGTGGCCTACTGGAAGGCAAACACACCTGAAGTTGCCTTGTATTGAATCAGACCCTCCGTGCATCCAGGACAGCCTTGTCTACTCAGACTGGCAGCGAATCTCCAGGGTCTCAGGCACAGAAAGTGTTTCACATTTCCCTATTGACTGGTCCTTTCCACTGGAGGTGCCGGGGATTCAGCCTGGGACCTTCCGCATGCCAAGCAGAGGCTCTTACACTAAGCCACTGTCCCTCCCTTGTAGCGACGCCTGCAGAGCAAAGAGGTATTTGAGCAAATTAACCTGGCGGCAATGGGAAGCAGGAATGCCATGAAGCTCAATCCAAGAACAGCCTCAGTAGAGTATACTCAGCTCCATAAGAACCTAAGAAGGAGCCTGCTGGGTCAGACCAGGGAGGGTACATCTAGTCCAGCCTTCTGTCTCACACAGGGGCCAGCCAGTTCCTCTGGAGGGCCAACAACAGGACAGAGAGGCTGAGGCCTTCCCCTGAGAAGAACATCAGAAGAGCCCTGCTGGATAAGATCAGTGAGAGTCCATCTAGTCCAGCCTTCTGTCTCACACAGGGGCCAGCCAGTTCCTCCGGAGGGCCAACAACAGGGCAGAGAGGCCGAGGCCTTCCCCTGAGAAGAACCTCAGAAGAGCCCTGCTGGATCAGACCAGGCAGGGTGCATCTAGTCCAGCCTCCTGTCCCAAACAGTGGCCAACGAGTTCCTCTGGAGGGCCAACAACAGGGCAGAGAGGCTGAGGCCTTCCCCTGAGAAGAACCTCAGAAGAGCCCTGCTGGGTCAGACCAGGGAGGGTCCATCTACTCCAGCCTTCTGTCTCACACAGTGGCCAGCCAGTTCCTCCGGAGGGCCAACAACAGGGCAGAGAGGCTGAGGCCTTCCCCTGAGAAGAACCTCAGAAGAGCCCTGCTGGGTCAGACCAGGGAGGGTCCATCTACTCCAGCCTTCTGTCCCACACAGGGGTCAACCAGTTCCTCTGGAGGGCCAACAATGGGGCATAGAAGTCAAGGCCTTCCCCTGAGAAGAACCTCAGAAGATCCCTGCTGGGTCAGACCAGAGAGGCTCCATCTAGTCCAGCCTCCTGTCCCACACAGGGGTCAACCAGTTCCTCTGGAGGGCCAACAATGGGGCATAGAAGTCAAGGCCTCCCCCTGAGAAGAACAGCAGAAGAGCCCTGCTGGGTCAGACCAGGGAGGGTCCCTCTAGTCCATTCTCCTGTCTCACACAGTGGCCAACCAATTATTCTGAAGGACCAGCAACGGTACATAGAGGCTGAGGCCTTCCAGTGATGTTGACTCCTGGCTCTGGGATTCAGAGGTTGACTGCTTCTGGATGGCCTGATCCAACATGGCTTCTCTTATTTCTTATGAATTCCACATTTTCATCATTCTGTTGTAAAGCAGTGTTTCCTTTTGTCTGTCCTGTACTGCCCATCCCCTTCTTTGGATGCCCTCGAATTCTAGTATTTTGGGAAATGGAGAAAAAGTTGTTAGTCAGCTTTTCTCCACCCCGTGCATAATTTTATATATCATGTCCAGTGTTTCCTCTGGGATGAGTTAGTGTGATCCTGCTCACAGTTTTATAGCCTCCAGCCAAGCCAGCTGGTGACATGGAAAATGAATTTAAAGTTGCTTCCTTTCCACATCCCCATCTCCCTCCCTCCCTTACAACTCTCAAACATCTGATGTTTATTCCATGTGGTTCTTACGTTAAGCAAGTTTGACCTCCCCTGTCTTAGACAGAGTATTGCTGCCTTGTCCTCTTAACTGGAGATGCCGGGATTGAACCTGGGACCTTCTGCGTGCCTAGCAGGTGCTCCGCTACTGAGCCACAACCCCTCCCCAAACATGAACATATATGGAATTGCCTTCTACTGAATCAGACCCTTGGTCCAGCAAGGTCAGTCTTGTCTGCTGAGACCAACATTGTCTCTCCAGGGTCTCAGGCTGAGGTTCTTTCCCATCACCTCCTGCCTGGTCCTTTTAACTGGAGATGCCAGGGATTGAACCTGGGACCTTCTGCAGGCCAAGCAGAGGCTCTGCCACTGAGCTATGGAGGTATTTTCCATCACCTCCTGCCTGGTCCTTTTAACTGGAGATGCCAGGGGATTGAACCTGGGACCCTCCACATGCCAAGCAGAGGCTCTGTCACTGAGCTATGGCCCCTCTCCATGGCTCTCCAGGGTCTCAGCCAGAGGTCTTTCCCATCACCTCCTGCCTGGTCCTTTTAACTGGAGATGCCGGGGATTGAACCTGGGACCTTTGGCATACCAAGCAGAGGCTCTGCCACTGAGCTATGGCCCCTCTCCATGGCTCTCCAGGGTCTCAGGCAGAGGTCTTTCCCATCATCTCCTGCCTGGTCCTTTTAACTGGAGATGCCGGGGACTGAACCTGGGACCCTCCACATGCCAAGCAGAGGCTCTGCCACTGAGCTAGGGCCCCTCTCCATGGCTCTCCAGGGTCTCAGGCAGAGGTCTTTCCCATCATCTCCTTCCTGGTCCCTTTAACTGGAGATGCCGGGGACTGAACCTGGGACCTTCTGCATGCCAGGCAGAGGCTCCGCCACTGAGCTGCGGCCCCTCCTTAAGTTAAAGATTAAGTTGGTTTCTCAGATATACTGCTAGTCCTGTTACATGTGTCAGAGACGGTTTCTGTTTCCCATAACATGCTTCGTTCCTTATCACAGAATCGTGACGATTCTTTTTCCCCTCCCTCTGAGGTGGCAGACGCCAAGACAGATGTTCCAAGGCATTATAGGGAGCAGTGAGTTGCAGTGTTCTCCAGATTCTTTAGCGTTGGCTGCATTTGCAGTGTTGCTTACAGGAAAGTAGGAGGTTTATAGCCTCCACATTTCATAAATATGCCAAACAGTTCAGTTTTATATGGCAACTAAATTATAAATGATGCATTTTATGTTGCTTAAATGGAAAAAATAAGTTTAGGCTGGGTGAAAATGTAAAGCGTATCTTGCTGTTTCCCCCCTAAAAAAATTTCCATTCCCCTCCGTGGTTTCACCATTTCTGGAAATAGCCTATTTCTACTGGGGGACTGATCCCCAAATATCCTGAAGCCGGTCCTCGAGAGAAAGGAGTGGCTTGGAGCAGACTCCATCGATGGCCGTATGATGGTGAGGCTGCTTCACTACCATTGCGAACAGCTGGAGATGCACTGCTTGAGAAACACAGTTAATCCTTGGTATCTCTGGAATCTTAGGGAGCTTATGCCCCCAAAATCTTGTTGGTCTCTAGGGTGCTACGGGACGTGAATTTAGAATCATAGAGTTGGAAGGGAGCTCCAGGGTCATCTAGTCCCACCCCTTGTGCGATGCAGGAAACTCACAAACACCTCCCCCTAAATTCACAGGATCCACATTGCTGTCAGATGGCCCTCTAGCCTCTGTTGAAAAACCTCCAAGGAAGGAGAGCCCACCACCTCCCGAGGAAGCCTGTTCCACTGAGGAACCGCTCTAACAGTCAGGAAGTTCTTCCTCATGTTGACCCGGAAGCCCATTGGTTCTGGTCCTACCTTCCGGGGCCACAGAAAACAATTCCACCCCATCCTCTATATGACGGCCCTTCAAGTACTTGAAGATGGTGATCCTATCACCTCTCAGCCTCCTCCTCTCCAGGCTAAACATCCCCAGCTCCTTCAACCTTTCCTCATAGGACTTGGTCTCCAAACCCCTCATCCCTCTCTAGGACAGCCCTTCAAGGACTTGAAGATGGTGATCCTATCACCTCTCAGCCGCCTCCTCTCCAGGCTAAACATCCCCAGCTCCTTCAACCTTTCCTCATAGGACTTGGTCTCCAAACCCCTCATCCTCTATAGGACAGCCCTTCAAGGACTTGAAGATGGTGATCCTATCACCTCTCAGCCGCCTCCTCTCCAGGCTAAACATGCCCAGCTCCTTCAACCTTTCCTCATAGGACTTGGTCTCCAGACCCCTCATCCTCTACAGGACAGCCGTTCAAGTCCTTGGTGATCCTATCACCTCTCAGCCGTCTTCTCTCCAGGCTAAACATCCCCATCTCCTTCAACCTTTCCTCATAGGACTGGGTCTCCAGACCAAAACAATTCTACCCCATCCTCTCTAGGACAGCCCTTCAAGTCCTTGAAGATGGTGATCCTATCACCTCTCAGCTGCCTCCTCTCCAGGCTAAACATCCCCATCTCCTTCAACCTTTCCTCATAGGACTGGGTCTCCAGACCAAAACAATTCCACCCCATCCTCTATATGACGGCCCTTCAAGTACTTGAAGATGGTGATCCTATCACCTCTCAGTCTCCTCCTCTCCAGGCTAAACATCCCCAGCTCCTTCAACCTTTCCTCATTGGACTTGGTCTCCAGACCAAAACAATTTCACACCATCGTCTATAGGACAGCCCTTCAGGTACTTGAAGATGGTGATCCTATCACCTCTCAGCCGCCTCCTCTCCAGGCTAAACATCCCCAGCTCCTTCAACCTTTTCTCATAGGACTTGGTCTCCAGACCCCTCACCATCTTTGTCGCCCTCCTCTGGACCCGTTCCAGCTTGTCTATATCCTTCTTAAAATGTGGTGCCCAAAGCTGAACACAGTACTCCAGGTGAGGTCTTACCAGAGCAGAGTAAAGCGAATTTGTGGTTGTTCCTTGCAGCTTCTGGAAGGATATTATGGTTGCTTGCTTATCATATCATGGCCAGAAACCTGCTTACTTCTGGGACCGCCTCTCCCCATATGAGCCCCAGAGAGCACTAAGATCAAGTACCCAAAATCATCTTGTGATCCCCAGGACAAAAGATGCTCAGTTGGCTACCACCAGAACTAGAGTTTTTTCGTTGGCAGCCCCTGCCTTCTGGAATGCTCTCCCCGAAAATATCAGGGCCCTGCGGGACTGGACACAATTCCACAGGGCCTGCAAAACAGAACTGTTTTAATTAGGGTTTGTAGAATCTTTCGGGCTCAAGTGCCGTGTTCTACTGGAGAAAGTTTTCCTTCCAGACGTTTCGTTCTCAGCTGCGGAGAACATCCTCAGTGGCGTTGCAGCCGGAGCAGGCGCTCTGACCTTCTTGGCTGATGTGCATTGAGTGGCACAATGCACAGAAACGTCTGGAAAGAAAACTTTCTCCAGTAGAACACGGCACTTGAGCCCGAAAGATTCTACAAACCCTAATGATGTTACCAGCCGTGAAAACCTGAAATCTTTGAGATCTGTTTTAAGTTCGCTTTTAACAACTTAACGGGGTAGCAACCGTTATACCGCAACATTGATGCCGAAACCCATCCCAGTACAAATTAAGAGTTTTAAACCATGTTTAACAACGCCGTATGCAACGTGAAATGCGAA
Source organism: Heteronotia binoei (assembly GCF_032191835.1). Lineage (NCBI taxonomy): Eukaryota > Metazoa > Chordata > Lepidosauria > Squamata > Gekkonidae > Heteronotia > Heteronotia binoei. The sequence goes on along the minus strand of NW_026800200.1, from coordinate 138,006 downwards.
CCGATAATGTTGGCGCCATCTTGGATTTTAACTTAATTTAATTTGCGATTTACACCCCGCCCTCTCCCGCAAGGTTGGCTCAGGTTAGCTTGCGACATTAAAACATTTGCAATAACAATAAATAAGACATATCCAGTTAAACACAACAAATTAGAAACATCTCATAAACATAATACATAAATAGAGGGTCATAACTTCAACAATAATACTGCCAGTTTAGGACCGAAACGGCAAATGTTTGTTTGTTTGTTTAATTAACGTCGTTGTTTAACAACGTCGTATGCAACGTGAAATGCGAACCAATAATGTTGGCGCCATCTTGGATTTTAACTTAATGTAATTTGTGATTTACACCCCGCCCTCTCCCGCAAGGTTGGCTCAGGGAAGCTTGCGACATGAAAACATTTGCAATAACAATAAATAAGACATATCCAGTTAAACACAACAAATTAAAAATATCTCATAAACATAATACATAAATAGAGGGTCATAATACAGCCAGTTTAGGATTGAAACGGCAAATGTTTGTTTGTTTGTTTGTTTATTAATTCATTCAATTTGTATCCTGCCCTCCCGGCCGAGACAGGCTCAAACGTATTGTATGTGTACAATTAATTGTAATGATTTTACTGTAGTTTATTTTAACGTTATGTATTTTAACTGTTGTTAGCCGCCGTGAGCCCGATAGGGGAGGGCGGGATATAAATATATTTCTTAAAAAATACTGGGGGGGGGGCGGGCACAGATTGGACCTGACATATCTGAAATCGCTGTCTCAAAACCCTCTGATTGCAGGCAAGATTTTTGACACCTGCATGCTCATGGGTGGTTGAAGCTGAAAGGAAAGGAAAGGTCCCCTATGCAAGCACCAGTCGTTTCCGACTCTGGGGTGACGTTGCTTTCACAACGTTTTCACGGCAGACTTTTTACGAGGTGGTTTGCCCTTGCCTTCCCCAGTCTTTTACACTTTCCCCCCAGCAAGCTGGGGACTCATTTTACCAACCTCGGAAGGATGGGAGGCTGAGGAAGAACTTCCTGATCGTTAGAGCGATTCCTCAGTGGAACAGGCTTCCTCCTTGGGAGGCGGTGGGCTTTCCTTCCTTGGAGGTTTTTCAATAGAGGCTAGATGGCCATCTGACAGCAATGAGGATCCTGTGAATTTAGGGGGAGGTGTTTGTGAGTTTCCTGCATTGTGCAGGGGGTTGGACTAGATGACCCTGGAGGTCCCTTCAGACTCTAGGATTCTATAATCCTCCTTCCTTGGAGGTTTTTCAACAGAGGCTAGATGGCCACCTGACAGCGATGAAGATCCTGTGAATTTAGGGGGAGGTGTTTGTGAGTTTCTTGCATTGGGCAGGGGGTTGGACTAGATGACCCTGGAGGTCCCTTCCAACTCTAGGATTCTATAATTCTCCTTCCATGGAGGTTTTTAAACAGAGGCTAGGTGGCCATCTGACAGCAATGAAGATCCTGTGAATTTAGGGGGAGGTGTTTGTGAGTTTCCTGCATTGTGCAGGGGGTTGGACTAGATGACCCTGGAGGTCCCTTCAGACTCTAGGATTCTATAATCCTCCTTCCTTGGAGGTTTTTCAACAGAGGCTAGATGGCCACCTGACAGCGATGAAGATCCTGTGAATTTAGGGGGAGGTGTTTGTGAGTTTCCTGCATTGGAATAGATGACCTTGGAGGGGGTTGGATGGGGTTGGAATAGATGACCTTGGAGGTCCCTTCTAATTCTGTGATTCTAAAATCTTATAGCTCCCTATTATGTATTTAGGAAATTTCTGTGCCGCCCCTCTGGAAAACCCAGTGGAGGCAGCTCACAAAGCAAAACATAAAATCCTTAGAAAGTGTATAAAAATAATTCAGAATTAGCAAACTATTGAAAACTCTTTCCCCGAGCGCTTGTGTTTGAAAGGCTTTTTCCTTCACCGCTGGCGACTCACATCCAATCGCTCTTCTTTTATGCTTTTGCCAACAGCACGCTGAATCTTCTGCTCGCGGCTGGTGCTGACCCGAACCTGGGAGACGAGTTCAGCAGCGTCTACGAAACTGCCAAAGAAAAGGGGCTGCATTCTCTGGAAGGTAGTGAAGTTGTCTGCCCTGGTTTTTGGGTCCGTGAGTTGCTCTCTCTTCTTCCCCTAAGATCCCGTGCTGAGAGGATCTCTCTTCTTCAGAACCTGCCTTAAATTGCTGAGCAGTCGGGTTAGAACGGATAGAAGGAGGTACTTCTTCACCCAAAGGGTGATCAGCATGTGGAATTCACTGCCACAGGAGGTGGTGGCGGCTGCAAGCATAGACAGCTTCAAGAGGGGATTGGATAAACATCTGGAGTAGAGTTCCATCAGTGGCTGTTAGCCACAGCGTATCATTGGAAGTCTCTGTGTGGGGCAGTGATGCTCTGTATTCTTGGTGCTAGCGGGGGGGGTGGGGGGTGGCAACAGTGAGAGGGCTTCTAGTGTCCTGGCCCCACTGATGGACCTCCTGAGGGCCCCTGAGCTTTGGCCACTGTTTGACACAGAGTGTTGGACAGGATGGGCCATTGGCATGATCCAACATGGCTGCTCTTTTGTTCTTATGTCTGGGTGCTTGGGGGGGGGCACAGTGGGAGGCCTTCTAGTGTCCTGGCCCCACTGGTGGACCTCCTGAGGGCCCCTGAGCTTTGGCCACTGTGTGACACAGAGTGTTGGACAGGATGGGCCATTGGCATGATCCAACATGGCTTTTCTTATGTTCTTATGTCTGAAGCAGTGATGCTCTGTATTCTTGGTGCTTGGGACGGGGGGCAACGGTGGGAGGGCTTTTAGTGTCCTGGCCCCACTGATGGACCTCCTGATGGCATCTGGGTTTTTTGGCCCCTGTGTGACACAGAGTGTTGGACTGGAGGGGCCATTGGCCCCATCCAACATGGCTTTTCTTACGTTGTTTATTTATGCCGTGCAATCGTTCATTCAAATCCTAGCCAGATTCGGTGGCCGAGGGCCTTGACTCAGGAATCACCCGACCACGTGAAGCTTCCGTATGCAAACCAGGGGATCCCCTGCCCCCACCTGGGGATTGGCAACCCTTGTGGGGCACCATCTGTGTGTTATAATTTAGTGATATGCTGTTTTTATTCTGTATCGGTGTGGCCAAACTTTCTTCATGTAAGAGCCGCATAGGATACACATCAGATGTTTGAGAGCCACAAGAAATGAACATCAGATTTTGAGAGCTGCAAAACATGAAGGAATGAGGGAAGGAAGGAAGGAAAAATGTCAGATATTTGAGGGCGGGAAGGAAAGAAGGAAGTTTAAGTTTATTAGATTTATATCCCACTCTGTCTGCTGGAGCAGGCTCAGTGCGACTCACAACACATAAAAACAGAACAGGGGAGGGACGATGGCTCAGTGATAGAGCATTTGCTTAGTAAGCAGAAGGTCCCCGGTTCGATCCCTGGCATCTCCAACTCAAAAGGGTCCAGGCAAATAGGTGTGAAAAACCTCAGCGTGAGACCCTGGAGAGCCGCTGCCAGTCTGAGTAGAAAATACTGACTTGATGGACCGAGGGTCTGATTCAGTAGAAGGCAGCTTCATATGTTCAGTTCACATTCCATTATTAAAACCATTAAAACAGTTAAAACATTCTGGTGGAAGGGACGGAGGAAGGAAGGAAAAATGTCAGATATTTGAGGAAGGGAAGGGAGGAAGGAAGGAAGGAAGGAAGGAAGGAAGGAAGGAAGGAAGGAAGGAAGGAAGGAAAAAAAATAGCTCCTTCCAGGCTACCCTTCCCAGTTTCAGCAGCAAGTATCTTCGGCACCCAAACAGCAAGATAAAGTCCAGACTTTACAGCAGTCTGCACAGCAGTCGTTCTTCCAAATGCCTGTTTGGGACATACTGGTGAAGGTTGAACTGACGAAAGCAAACTCGGGGTCAACAGAGGAGCTTCGTAAGCAGGCAGGAGGAGGGGAAAGAAAAGGTCAGCATCTCCCGTTGCCACTGCATGAGTTGGCAACAAGACTGCCTCTAAGCTCCGGAGTCTTGTGAGCAAAAGTTCTGCTTTGTGAGCCACTGGCATTCAAGTCGCGAGCTCCTGCATAAATTAGTTCGCTCTGGGGCCATTTTCCCTGTGCTGAGATGAAAACGTGTGCTCCGGAGGCTAAAACACTGTGAGCTAGCTCACACTAACTCAGCTCCGAGGGAACGCCAGTTGGCAAGCCAGGTGGCACGTGGATATCGTGTGGGACAGACCTCTGCTTGGCCCCCAGTGCAAAAATCTACACAACGGGCCTTTAAAAAAGACGGCAGGCGGTTGATAATACAGGTCGCTAGACTTTATTTAAGACAAAAATAAATCAACCCATAAAGTTAATCCCCCCCCCCCTTCTGCGTGCTGCCCCCTCGATATTTGGGCAGAGGAGGGAGGAGCGGCTGGAGTGGAGGAAAAAGAAGCCACTCAGAAAGAAGTTGCATTAATATTTCCCCCCCCCCTTTTCGGTTGACATGTTTTATTAAAAAGAATAAATTCAGTTGCCTTTAAAAAAAAAAAAAAGATCAAGGGGGGGAATCGTGCACGCGCGAGAGAAAAACGGCCTTTGTTTTGCGAGGTTGTTTTTTTCCCTTCTTTTTAACGATTTGCATATTTTGTGTATAAATATTTTTTTTCATAAAAACATCCGAATCGGGGAGGGAGGGAGGGAGGGGGGAGCCGCCCGCCGCCGCCACCGCGACGCATGCCACGCGAAATATATTACAGACATTTGTATGGATGGCAGGGAGGGGAGACGGAGAGCTGAAAAATTCCAGGCTGCCGGTGATTGATGGCAGGCTAGGCTCCCCTTGACGCTTTATTGAGTTTCCGATGATTATCTCTCGCAGAGACATTTTTTACGGATGATGGCCGGGCTGTCATGGTGGACCATGGGGAAAAAGCAACCCAACAATAATAACACTTTAATCTTTTTACTGCGGTGCTCTCTAGTATCTCAGATTCATCTTCCCTGACATCAACCACTTGATTATCCTGCCCCTCCCCGGGTAGGCAAAGGAGGGTAATAAATAAATATACATATGCACCTCTCCTCCACCCTGCCGTCCTTCCCCGCACCGCCACCCACAGCGGGGCGGAGGGGGAAACCGAGAGCTGGGAAAGAGGGTAGGGTCGTCACGCCCGATCCCTGCTTCTCTCAGTTCCGAGGTCCGTTAACGGCGATCCCAGCTCAGGAAGGGACCGGCTTTTAATTACGATATTTTAGATTTGACTCCAATCGGAGCTTGCTTTTTTGGGGAATCCGGGGGCTGTTGCAGGAAGGCCGGATAGCTGTGGTTGGCTGCTAAGGAGCCAAACTCAATTGCTATTTCCGGGGTTTGCTAACAGCCGCTCTCTTCTTGAAGTAGGATGTTTTTACACTGACAGTTTGTGACTCTCTATCACCGCATTGGAAGCTCACCTTTTACATTACCTAATGTGCTCACAACTGTTTTGCATGGTTGCTGCCCGAAGCATCTACACTTGTTTCAGAGCTGCTGCTGCAACGTTCTTCTCGACACTGGTTTTGATCCATTCTTTTCTCTACAGGCGTTTCAAACTTAAATTGTAGAAGTTTTCATGCGGTTTAAAAGTCTCCTCCAAAAGCCACCCAAGGTGCAGTAATTTGCATGAGAACTGACAGCACTTGAAATTCTTACATATCATTGCTTGCCTCATCTAGTAATTTAAATTTGTGTTGTTTTTGCAGTGTTGACACGATTTCCAAGCAATCGTATACGTTTAACTGAGCAGTGGCATTCTGGCTGCCCTCTGATCAGAGAAACCCCCTCCCCAAATTGAAACACTTAAATGTAAAAGAGAGCAAGTCCAACACTCTGTGTCACACAGGGGCCAAAAAACCCCTGGTGCATGAAAACATAAGAGAAGCCATGTTGGATCAGGCCAGTGGCCCCTCCAGTCCAACACTCTGTGTCACACAGGGGCCAAAAAAACCCTGGTGCCATCAGGAGGTCCATCACTGGGGCCAGGACACTAGAAGACCTCCCACTGTGCCCCCCAAGCACCAAGAATACAGAGCATCACTTGACCCAGGCATGAGAACATAAGAAAAGCCCTGTTGGATCATGCCAGTGGCCCCTCCAGTCAAACACTCTGTGTCACATAAGAAAAGCCCTGTTGGATCAGGCCAATGGCCCCTCCAGTCCAACACTCTGTGTCACATAAGAACATAAGAGAAGCCCTGCTGGATCAGGCCAATGGCCCATCCAGTCCAACACACTGTGTCACATAAGAAGATAAGAGAAGCTATGTTGGATCAGGCCAATGGCCCATCCAGTCCAACACACTGTGTCATACAGGGGCCAAAAAAACCCTGGTGCCATCAGAAGGTCCATCAGTGGGGCCAGGACACTAAAAGACCTCCCACTGTGCCCCCCCCCAAGCACCAAGAATATAGAGCATCACTGCCCCAGACATAAGAACATAAGAGAAGCCATGTTGGATCAGGCCAGTGGCCCATCCAGTCCAACACTCTGTGTCACACAGGGGCCAGAAACACCCTGGTGCCATCAGGAGATCCATCAGTGGGGCCAGGACACTAGAAGACCTCCCACTGTGCCCCCCCCCCCAAGCACCAAGAATACAGAGCATCACTGCCCCAGACATAAGAACATAAGGGAAGCCATGTTGGATCAGGCTAATGGCCCATCCAGTCCAACACTCTGTGTCACATAGGGGCCAAAAAAACCCTGGTGCCATCAGGAGGTCCATCAGTGGGGACAGGACACTAGAAGTCTGAGGGGTGACATGATAGAGGTTTACAAGATTATGCATGGGATAGAGAAGGTAGAGAAAGAAGGACTTTTCTTCCTTTCTCACAATACGAGAACTTGTGGGCATTCAATGAAATTGCCAAGCAGTCGGGTTAGAATGGATGAAAGGAAGTCCTTCTACACCCAGAGGGTGAATAATACGTGGAATTCACTTCCACAGGAGGTGGTGACGGCTGCAAGCATAGCTTCAAGGGGGGATGAGATAAATATCTGGAACAGAGATCCATTAGTGGCTATTAGCCACAGTTTATCGTTGGAACTCTCTGTTTGGGGCAGTGATGCTCTGTCTTCTTGGTGCTTGGGGGGGGGCACAGTGGGAGGGCTTCTAGTGCCCTGGCCCCACTGATGGACCTCCTGATGGCGCCTGGTTTTTTTTGCCACTGTGTGACACAGAGTGTTGGGCTGGATGAGCCTTTGGCCTGACCCGAAATGGCTTCTCTTATGTAAGCCCTCCCACTGTGCCCTCCCCCAAGCACCCAGAAGACAGCATCACTGCCGCAGACAGAGAGTTCCAACAATACGCTGTGGCTAAGAGCCACCGATGGACCTCTGCTCCAGATGTTCATCCAATCCTCTCTTGAAGTTGACTGTTCAGTTTGGAGAAGAGACGACGAAGGAGGGACATGGTAGAGTTTCCTAAAATTATGCGCGGGGGATGGAGAGATTTGACAGAGGAGTTTTTCTCCCGTCTCCCAAAATACTGGAACTCGAAGGCATCCAACGAAGCCGGTGGGCAGTACGTTCAGGAGGTACAAAAGGAAATAGCTTCTTTGCACAGAGAGTGATTGAAATCTGGAATTCGCTGCAAGGGGATGTAGGCCACGGAACAGCTTAGAAAGGGGATTAGATAGTTTCATGGAGAGTGCATTTGTGAGTGACTACCAGCCGTGGTGACTGAGGGGAACCTCCACAGTCAGAGACTCTAAGCCTCTGAATCCCAGAGCTGGGAGGCCGAGGCCTTCCCCTGATGTTGCTACCTTGCACCAGGACTCAGAGGTTGACTGTCTCTGGATGTGGAGGTTCCTTTTAGTCCCCGTGGTGAGTCACCATAGATAGACCTCTCCTCTGTGACTCTCTCTCGTCTCTGTTGAAGCTCTTTATTCCTTTCGCCATCACTACATTCTCTGGCAGCGGATTCCACATTTTAGTCACTCACTTTATAAAGAAGGATTTTGTCCATCCTGATTCTACCGTCCATTAAGATAGCCAGCCTGGTGTAGCACTTAAGTGCACGGACTCTTATCTGGGAGAACCGGGTTTGATTCCCCACTCCTCCACGTGCACCTGCTGGCATGGCCTTGGGTCCGCCATAGCTCTCTTATCTGGGAGAACCAGGTTTGATTCCCCACTCCTCCACTTGTAGCTGCTGGAATGGCCTTGGGTCAGCCAGAGCTCTCTTATCTGGGAGAACTGGGTTTGATTCCTCACTCCTCCACTTGCACCTGCTGGAATGGCCTTGGGTCAGCCATAGCTCTCTTATCTGGGAGAACCGGGTTTGATTCCCCACTCCTCCACTTGCACCTGCTGGCCTTGGGTCAGCCAGAGCTATCTAATATGGGAGAACCGGGTTTGATTCCCCACTCCTCCACTTGCACCTGCTGGCATGGCCTTGGGTCAGCCATAGCTCTCTTATCTGAGAGAACCAGGTTTGATTCCCCACTCCTCCACTTGCAGCTGCTGGAATGGCCTTGGGTCAGCCAGAGCTCTCTTATCTGGGAGAACCGGGTTGGATTCCCCACTCCTCCACTTGCAGCTGCTGGAATGGCCTTGGGTCAGCCAGAGCTCTCTTATCTGGGAGAACCGGGTTGGATTCCCCACTCCTCCACTTGCAGCTGCTGGAATGGCCTTGGGTCAGCCAGAGCTCTCTTATCTGGGAGAACCCGGCTTGATTCCCCACTCCTCCACTTGCAGCTGCTGGAATGGCCTTGGGTCAGCCAGAGTTCTCTTATCTGGAAGAACCGGGTTTGATTCCTCACTCCTCCACTTGCAGCTGCTGGAATGGCCTTTGGTCAGCCAGAGCTCTCTTATCTGGGAGAACCGGGTTTGATTTCCCACTCCTCCACTTGCAGCTGCTGGAATGGCCTTGGGTCAGCCAAAGCTCTCTTATCTGGGAGAACCGGGTTTGATTCCTCACTCCTCCACTTGCAGCTGCTGGAATGGCCTTTGGTCAACCAGAGCTCTCTTATCTGGGAGAACCGGGTTTGATTCCCCACTCCTCCACTTGCAGCTGCTGGAATGGCCTTGGGTCAGCCAGAGCTCTCTTATCTGGGAGAACCGGGTTTGATTCCTCACTCCTCCACTTGCAGCTGCTGGAATGGCCTTTGGTCAGCCAGAGCTCTCTTATCTGGGAGATCCGGGTTTGATTTCCCACTCCTCCACTTGCAGCTGCTGGAATGGCCTTGGGTCAGCCAAAGCTCTCTTATCTGGGAGAACCGGGTTTGATTCCTCACTCCTCCACTTGCAGCTGCTGGAATGGCCTTTGGTCAACCAGAGCTCTCTTATCTGGGAGAACCGGGTTTGATTCCCCACTCCTCCACTTGCAGCTGCTGGAATGGCCTTAGGTCAACCAGAGCTCTCTTATCTGGGAGAACTGGGTTTGATTCCCCACTCCTCCGCTTGCACCTGCTGGCATGGCCTTGGGTCAGCCAGAGCTCTCCTGGGAGTTGTCATTGAAAGGGCAGCTTCTGGGAGAGCTCTCTCAGCACCACCCACCTCCCAGGTTGTCTGTTGTGGGGGAAGGAGATAAAGGAGATTGTCAGCCACTCTGAGACTCTGATTCAGAGAGAAGGATGGGGTATAAATCTGCAGACTTCTTCTATTTTGGGAGAGGGGGAATAATTTATCTCTATCCTCCCCATGCATAATTTTATAAACCTCTATCATGTCCCCTCCACCCCATTATCTCTTTTCTAATCTGAAAGCACCCTGACCCTGGGTTCTGCCTTGGAAAAACAGCAGAAACATATACACTGGAGGTGCCTTCCAACGCTATGATTCTGTGAACCCCCACTCTTTTAAACTGGGGCACTTCTACTGTTTGCTTCCCAGTCATGCTTTCCGGTTTTCCTTTATAGTTGGGAGAACCAGGAACGTGGCTTTCGTAGTTGCAATTCAGCATGATAATGCCAGCTCATCAATCTATTACAAGGCAGAGATCTATAGCTGCCAAAGCAAGCGGAAATCTCCTGGCATGTTAAAGGTTAATGAATGAATTAGGGCAGAAGGGATCACGGAGCATCTGAGAAAGTGAGTCAGCAACAATGAAAGCTTCTCCCTCAGTTAAATTCTTAATCTTTGTAGTGCAATAAGATGTGGTGTCATAATCGTAGAGAGCCCTGTGGTTGGCCCTCCAGAGGAACTGGCTGGCCACTGTGTGAGACAGGAAGCTGGACTAAATCGACCCTCCCTGGTCTGACCCAGCAGGGCTCTTCTGAGGTTCTTCCCAGGGGAAGGCCTCAGCCTCTCTGCCCTGTTGTTGGCTCTCCAGAGGATCTGGTTGCCCACTGTGTGAGACAGGAGGCTGGACTAGATGGACCCTCCTGGTCTGACCCAGCAGGGCTCTTCTGAGGTTCTTCTCAGGGGAAGGCCTCGGCCTCTCTGCCCTGTTGTTGGCCCTCCAGAGGGACTTTCTGGCCATTGTGTGAGACAGGAGGCTGGACTAGATGGACCCTCCCTGGTCTGACCCAGCAGGGCTCTTCTGAAGTTCTTCTCAGGGGAAGGCCTCAGCCTCTTTGATATTGCTCAATACTCCATGAAATTGCCGAGCAGTCGGGTTAGAACAGATAAAAGGAAGTACTTCTTCACCCACAGGGTGATTAACACGTGGAATTCACTGCCACAGGAGGTGGTTGCGGCTGCAAGCATAGCCAGGTTCAAGAGGGGATTGGATGAACATATGGAGCAGAGATCCATCAGTGGCTATTACCCACAGAGTATTGTTGGAACTCTCTGTCTGGGGCAAATGATGTTCTGTATTCTTAGTGCTGGGGGGGGGGGGGCACAGTGGGAGGGCTTCTGGTGTCCTGGCCCCACTGGTGAACCTCCTGATGGTACCTGGGTTTTTTTTGGCCACTGCGTGACACACAGTGTTAGACTGGATGGACCATTGACCTTGTCCAACGTGTGTCTGGGGCAGTGATGCTCTGTATTCTTGGTGCTTGTGGTGGGGGGCACAGTGGGAGGACTTCTAGTGTCCTGGCCCCACTGATGGACCTCCTGATGGCGCCTAGGTTTTTTTTGGCCACTGTGTGACATAGAGTGTTGGACTGGATGGGCCATTGGCCTGATCCAACAGGGCAAGGGAGCAAGTTTGGAGAGCAAGTTTGGTGTAGTGGTTAAGTGTGCGGACCCTTATCTGGGAGAACCGGGTTTGATTCCCCACTCCTCCACTTGCACCTGCTAGCATGGCCTTGGGTCAGCCATAGCTCTGGCAGAGGTTGTCCTTGAAAGGGCATCTGCTGGGAGAGCCCTCTCCAGCCCCACCCACCTCACAGGGTGTCTGTTGTGGGGGAGGAAGGTAAAGGAGATTGTGAGCCGCTCTGAGACTCTTCGGAGTGCAGGGCGGGATGTAAATCCAATATCTTCTTCTTCTTCTCTTATGTTCTTATGATGATCCTGGAGGTGCCTTCCAACTCTATGATTCTGTGAACCCCCACTCTTTCTCTTTCGGGGGGGGGGAGTTATATCGCACACTGTTTGGGAGTCCTGAACCTCACCTTGTAGGCCCAGGTACTTATTTCCCCTCCCGCTCTCCTCCACGGATGTCGTCCCTCCACACCTAAAAACACCAAATGAAGTTTGTTTGTCCCCTTTCATGTCACTCCATGACAATGACCTGCGTTTCTCCCCCTTTGGCTCCCCCTGCAGTTCTGGTCACCCGGGAGGACGACTTCAACAACCGGTTGAACAACCGAGCCAGTTTCAGGGGCTGCACAGCCCTGCACTATGCTGTGCTGGCCGACGACTACCCTTGCGTCAAGATGCTACTCGACGGAGGTAAGCAAATAAAAGGGTTTTCTGGGACTGGACCCAATCATCGCCTCTAGGTGTCTTCAGTACTTCCATGCCTGCCCCCAGTGCATTGCCCAATAGCTCTCCTGGTGCCCACCAAGCGTTTTTAGAAAGCTTCTGAGTGGCTGCTGGAGATCTGATTTTCTGTGCAGATGCTGAAAAAGCCACCTTGGCAGCAGCTGCCAGCACAGGGATTTTCATTGTGTGACTGAATGTCAGCTGTGGTGGCCATTTTGTAGCTAGCTCCTCCTGAGGCAGCCATTTTGCGGCTGGGGACACTTACTGTGGCAGTCATTTTGTAGCTAGCTTCTCCTCTTGTAGCAGTCATTTTGTAGCTAGCTCCTCCTGAGGCAGCCATTTTGTAGCTAGCTTCTCCTCCTGAGGCAGCCATTTTGTGGCCGGGAACACTTCCTGCAGCAGTCATTTTGTAGCTAGCTCCTCCTGAGGCAGCCGTTCTGTAGCTAGCTCCTCTTTCTGAGGTAGCCATTTTGTAGCTAGCTCCTCCTCCTGAGGCAGCCATTTTGTGGCCGGGAACACTTCCTGCGGCAGTTATTTTGTAGCTAACTCCTCCTGAGGCAGCCGTTTTGTAGCTAGCTCCTCTTCCTGAGGCAGCCGTTTTGTAGCTAGCTCCTCCTCCTCCTGAGGTAGCCATTTTGTAGCTGGGGACACTTCCTGCGGCAGTCATTTTGTAGCTAGCTCCTCCTGAGGCAGCCGTTTTGTAGCTAGCTCTTATTCCTGAGGCAGCTGTTTTGTAGCTCCTCCTCCTCCTGAGGCAGCCATTTTGTGGCTGGGGACACTTCCTGAGGCAGTCATTTTGTAGCTAGCTTCTCCTGAGGCAGTCATTTTGTGGCTGGGGACACTTCCTGTGGCAGTCATTTTGTAGCTAGCTCCTCCTGAGGCAGCCATTTTGTGGCTGGGGACACTTCCTGAGGCAGTCACTTTGTAGCTAACTCCTCCTGAGGCAGCCATTTTGTGGCTGGGGACACTTCCTGAGGCAGTCATTTTGGAGCTAGCTCCTCCTGAGGCAGCCATTTTGTAGCTGGGGACACTTCCTGTGGCAGTCATTTTGTAGCTAGCTCTTCCTGAGGCAGCCATTTTTTAGCTAGCTCCTCCTCCTGAGGCAGTCATTTTGTGACTGGGGACACTTTCTGCGGCAGTCATTTTGTAGCTAGCTCCTCCTGAGGTACCCGTTTTGTAGCTAGCTCCAACTCCTGAGGCAGCCATTTTGTGGCCGGGGACAGTTCCTATGGCAGTCATTATGAGAGAGCACCCACCACAATTTGTCAGAGTTCCAGAGGTGCCCGCGGGCTCGAAAAGGTTGGGGACCTCTGAAATACACGCGTCAGTGCAGCTCCCAAAGCCTCTCTTGTGGCTGTTCTGTCACATTTTTGAATCCGTCTGGGGTTTGCAAATGTGGGGGGCTTATTGGCCATTTTTGCAAACCACACTGAGGGGGATCTTGGGAGTGCCGCTTCCTTATCACGTCTCTTTGCCTCTTCATACTTATTGCTAGGGGTCGTTTTGTAGACAAATAGGTGGTGGAGCTCATTAGCATATGCTGCCCCCCAACCAGCCAAAAGCAATCTGATGCAAGAAAGGAGAGCCCCGGCCGAGTGAGGCCTGCTTGGGCTGGCTAGAAATCCAGCCAGCCCAAGCAGGCCTTACTCACCTGGAGCTCTCCTAGGCTGTTCTCCTCACCCCACACACCCACACAGTCAAAAGGCCAGCAAGCCAAAGCTAACATAAGAAGTGGGAAAAGGGTGGCGCGGGCTTCTCCAGGGGTTAATGGAGGCTGCTGGGGGTGTGGCAAAGCCCCTGGGGGCTGGCTAGCTGCCTGCTCTCCTCATCCAGGGATTGTTCTGCAGCTGCACCTCCTATTCAGTGGACAAGGTCGGTGGGGAGGAAGAGGGGGAACCCTCAGAAAGGTTCAGGAGCTCCTGCTGAATCCGAGACCTGCTTATTAATTTTTTAAAAAATTACTGCTGACCCCATGCAAGTGGCGTGGTTTTGCTGGTTCCTGTGTACCAAATATAGAAGAAGAAGAAGATATTGGATTTATATCCCGCCCTCCACTCCGAAGAGTCTCAGAGTGGCTCACAATCTCCTTTTCCTTCCTCCCCCACAACAGACACCCTGTGAGGTAGATGAAGATATTGGATTTATATCCCGCCCTCCACTCCGAAGAGTCTCAGAGTGGATCACAATCTCCTTTCCCTTCCTCCCCCACAACAGACTCCCTATGAGGTAGATGAAGATATTGGATTTATATCCCGCCCTTCACTCCGAAGAGTCTCAGAGCGGCTCATAATCTCCTTTCCCTTCCTCCCCCACAACAGACTCCCTGTGAGGTAGATGAAGATATTGGATTTATATCCCGCCCTCCACTCCGAAGAGTCTCAGAGTGGATCACAATCTCCTTTCCCTTCCTCCCCCACAACAGACTCCCTATGAGGTAGATGAAGATATTGGATTTATATCCCGCCCTTCACTCCGAAGAGTCTCAGAGCGGCTCATAATCTCCTTTCCCTTCCTCCCCCACAACAGACTCCCTGTGAGGTAGATGAAGATATTGGATTTATATCCCGCCCTCCACTCCGAAGAGTCTCAGAGCGGCTCATAATCTCCTTTCCCTTCCTCCCCCACAACAGACTCCCTGTGAGGTAGATGAAGATATTGGATTTATATCCCGTCCTCCACTCCGAAGAGTCTCAGAGCGGCTCACAATCTCCTTTCCCTTCCTCCCCAACAACAGACACCCTGTGGGGTAGATGAAGATATTGGATTTATATCCCACCCTCCACTCAGAAGAGTCTCAGAGCGGCTCACCATCTCCTTTCCCTTCCTCCCCCACAACAGACACCCCCGTGAGGTAGATGATGATATTGGATTTATATCCCGCCCTCCACTCCGAAGAGTCTCAGAGTGGCTCACAATCTCCTTTACCTTCCTCCCCCACAACAGACACCCTGTGAGGTGGGTTGGGCTGAGAAGGCTCTCACAGCAGCTGCCCTTTCAAGGACAGAGAGCAGCTCACAATCTCCTTTCCCTTCCTCCCCCATAACAGACACCCTATGAGGTGGGTGGGGCTGATAGGGCTCTCACAGCAGCTGCCCTTTCAAGGACAACCTCTGCCAGAGTTATGGCTGACCCAAGGCCATTCCAGCAGCTGCAAGTGGAGGAGTGTGGAATCAAACCTGGTTCTCCCAGATAAGAGAGCTCTGGCTGACCCAAGGCCATTCCAGCAGCTGCAAGTGGAGGAGTGGGGAATCAAACCCGGTTCTCCCAGATAAGAGAGCTATGGCTGACCCAAGGCCATTCCAGCAGCTGCAAGTGGAGGAGTGGGGAATCAAACCCAGTTCTCCCAGATAAGAGTCTGCACACTTAACCACTACACCAAACTGGCTCTTCTTTCACCACCAGCTTTCTAGATTTCCTAGATTCTCTTCTTTCACCACCAGCTTTCTAGATTGTCTAGATTGGGGAGGGACGGTGGCTCAGTGGTAGAGCATCTGCTTGGGAAGCAGAAGGTCCCAGGTTTGATCCCTGGCATCTCCAAAAAAGGGTCCAGGCAAATAGGTGTGAAAAACCTCAGCTTGAGACCCTGGAGAGCCGCTGCCAGTCTGAGAAGACAATACTGACTTTGATGGGCCAAAGGTCTGATTCAGTAGAAGGCAGCTTCATATGTTCATATATGTTCATATGTCTAGATTCTCTTCTTTCACCACCAGTTCTGCTCTTCTTTCACCACCCGCTTTCTAGATTCTCCTTCATCACACAGGACTCATCTTAAGCATGGAAAACAGCAGACACTGCTTATATCTAAAGCATTGATTAGTCTACAGTGTGGAAGGTGGCTTCCAATATAAATAAAAACAACCATTATTTCAAAAAACGCATAAAAGGCTGCAATTCAGAATCGCCAAGAAGGCCTGCCAATAAACAAAAACTAATTTCAGTCAAATGCATTCCTAAATTTAAAAAAGTCTTCAACTTCCTCCTGAAGACCCGAAGTGATGGGGGCCAGGCAGACCTCCCTAGGGAAGTTGCTCCGTAACCGTGGGGCTGCCACTGAAAAGGCCATCTCTCGTGTGTCTGCCACACGAGAAAACACCTGATGGACGAATGAAGGCTATCAGCAGACCGGTGGCCCCCCTGGATCTGGAAGTCCCTGCTGCAACCCTGCATTGCAAAAGAGGAGATGGCGGGAGGCGAGGGGCTTGTTTGTTTCTCTGGAATTGTGGGTGAACTTCCACAGCCCCTGTCATGACTCAGGGGGGTCTTACCAAGTGCCGCCACCTCTGGGTTAAGGGTTCCCCTTGAAGAGGCCCAGAGTCTCCTCCCAAGCCCTTCAGGCCTCCTGTAGCTTAGGCCAAATAATAGGCGTGAGGTCCAGGCAGAGGGAACAGCAACAACAAAAAAGGTTTATTGCAGTGCAATGTGAATTAAGAAGCTGCATGAAACAGTAAAAGGGTGAAGGGGAAACAAACAAAAGTCCTAACGCGTCTGAACTTAACAGTCCCTAAACTACTAACCAGCACTCACCCCTTGCCTGGGTGAGGGAACTTTCCCCTGCTCAAACTCTTCAGGCACAGCCTGCCTCCAGCTAAGCCTTCCAGGGAAGGACCCCCCCCCCCCCCTTCCTGGGCTGGGCCTTTATATTCTCTTCCCAGGCCCCACCCCTCTCTGGGCCTGTTTCCCTCCAAAACCCTTGCTACCCAATCAGAGAGACAGAGGGGATCCTGGGAGATGTAGGCTTTTCCCAGTAACTCCTAAGCAGGCTTCCCTGGGGCCTGAGGGCCTCTCTAGGCCCAGGATCATGACGGCCCTTAAGTACACAACCCTCTCTGCTGTCAGGATTCAGCAGAGGGTAGGTGATGCTTAGGGGTAGAGTGTCCCTACAATCTTCGGTTTAATACCTGTCATCTCCAGTTAAAAGGACCAGGCAGTAGGAGATGAGAAAGACCTTTCTCTGCATGAGACCCTGGAGAGCTGCTGCCAGTCTGATTAGACCAGGGGTGTCAAACATGTGGCCCAGGAGCCGCATCAGGCCCCCAGGGGGTTCCTATCAGGCCCAGGATCAAGTCTGCTCCCTCTCTCTTGCTTCCTTCTGCGTCACAGTTCGCTTTGCCAAGCTTGCTCAATCACACAGGAGCTACAGAGCCTCCATTTGCTGAGGCTTCTCCCTTGGGGAGGAGGGAGAGCCTGCTTTGCCAGGCTCTCTCAATTGCACAGGAGGGCTACTGAACCAAGCCTCTTTTCGTTCTGTTGGCTCAGGCTATGCCCCCTCCTCATCCCCTGGGGAAGGAGGGAAAGAGCCAGAGCTTCCTTTGCCCAGTTCCCTTGATTACACAGGAGAGATACGACATAAGAACGTAAGAGAAGCCATGTTGGATCAGGCCAACAGCCCATCCAGTTCAACACTCTGTGTCACATAAGAACATAAGAGAAGCCCTGTTGGATCAGGCCAGTGGCCCTTCCAGTCCAACACTCTGTGTCACATAAGAGAAGCCCTGTTGGATCAGGCCAGCGGCCCCTCCAGTCAAACACTCTGTGTCACATAAGAGAAGCCCTGTTGGATCTGGCCAGTGGCCCCTCCAGTCCAACACCCTGTGTCCCATAAGAACATAAGAGAAGCCCTGTTGGATCAGGCCAATGGCCCCTCCAGTCCAACACCCTGTGTCCCATAAGAACATAAGAGAAGCCCTGTTGGATCAGGCCAATGGCCCCTCCAGTCCAACACTCTGTGTCACATAAGAACATAAGAGAAGCCCTGTTGGATCTGGCCAGTGGCCCCTCCAGTCCAACACCCTGTGTCCCATAAGAACATAAGAGAAGCCCTGTCGGATCAGGCCAATGGCCCCTCCAGTCCAACACTCTGTGTCACATAAGAACATAAGAGAAGCCCTGTTGGATCAGGCCAATGGCCCCTCCAGTCCAACACTCTGTGTCACATAAGAACATAAGAGAAGCCCTGTCGGATCAGGCCAATGGCCCCTCCAGTCCAACACTCTGTGTCACATAAGAGAAGCCCTGTTGGATCAGGCCAGTGGCCCCTCCAGTCCAACACTCTGTGTCACATAAGAACATAAGAGAAGCCCTGTTGGATCAGGCCAGTGGCCCCTCCAGTCCAACACTCTGTGTCACATAAGAACATAAGAGAAGCCCTGTTGGATCAGGCCAGTGGCCCCTCCAGTCCAACACCCTGTGTCCCATAAGAACATAAGAGAAGCCCTGTTGGATCAGGCCAATGGCCCCTCCAGTCCAACACTCTGTGTCACATAAGAACATAAGAGAAGCCCTGTCGGATCAGGCCAATGGCCCCTCCAGTCCAACACTCTGTGTCACATAAGAGAAGCCCTGTTGGATCAGGCCAGTGGCCCCTCCAGTCCAACACTCTGTGTCACATAAGAACATAAGAGAAGCCATGTTGGATCAGGCCAGTGGCCCCTCCAGTCCAACACTCTGTGTCACATAAGAACATAAGAGAAGCCCTGTTGGATCAGGCCAAAGGCCCCTCCAGTCCAACACTCTGTGTCACATAAGAACATAAGAGAAGCCCTGCTGGGTCAGGCCACTGGCCCCTCCAGTCCAACACTCTGTGTCACATAAGAACATAAGAGAAGCCCTGATGGATCAGGCCAATGGCCCATCCAGTCCAACACTCTGTGTCACATAAGAACATAAGAGAAACCATGTTGGATCAGGCCAATGGCCCCTCCAGTCCAACACTCTGTGTCACATAAGAACATAAGAGAAGCCCTGTTGGATCAGGCCAGTGGCCCCTCCAGTCCAACACTCTGTGTCACATAAGAACATAAGAGAAGCCCTGTTGGATCAGGCCAGTGGCCCCTCCAGTCCAACACTCTGTGTCACATAAGAACATAAGAGAAGCCCTGTTGGATCAGGCCAACAGCCCCTCCAGTCCAACACTCTGTGTCACACAGTGGCCAAAAAAACCCAAGTGCCATCAAAAGGTCCATCAGTGGGGCCAGGACACTAGAAGCCCTCCCACTGTAGCCCCTCCCCCAGCACCAAGTACTGCCCCAGATGGAGAGTTTGAACGATAAGCTGTGGCTAATAGCCACTGATGGACCTCTGCTCCATATGCTTATCCCTCTTGAAGCTGGCTATGCTTATAGCTGCCGCCACCTCCTGTGACAGTGAATTCCACGTGTTAATCATCCTTTGGGTGAAGAAGTATTTCCTTTTATCCATTCTAACCCGACTGCTCAGCAATTTCATTGAATGCCCACGAGTTCTTGTATTGTGAGAAAGGGAGAAAAGTACTTCTTTCTCTACCTTCTCCATCGCATCCATAATCTTGTCAACCTCTCTCATGTAGCCCCTCAGTCGACGTTTCCCCAAGCTCAAGAGCCCCGAGCGTTTTAACCTTTAATACAAAATCTTTGTATTTGTGTCCTTTGTAAAGTTTATATCTCTGCTACCCGGCATTGCATTTTATGACACACACGGCCCGGTCTGACGAGGTCTCGTTTATGTCGGATCCGGCCCTCGTAACAAATGAGTTCGACACCCCTGGATTAGGCAGTGCCAACATTGATGGAGAAGAAGCCCTTTAGCTTGGAGAATCGTCGACTGCGGGGTGACATGATAGAGGTATACAAGATAATGCATGGGATGGAAAAAGTAGAGAAAGAAGGACTTTTCTCCCTTTTTCACAATACAAGAACTCGTGGGCATTCGATGAAATTGCTGAGCAGTTGGGTTAGAACGGATAAAAGGAATAATAATAATAATAATAATAATAATAATAATACTTTTTATTTATATCCCGCCCTCTCCGCAAAAGCAGGCTCAGGGCGGCTCACAACACATAAATACAATGTACAGTAAAACCATATACCATAAAATCATTAAAAATTGCATTAAGATTAACATTATGGTGCTATAGTTAAGATCTTCCATAAAATTCAGTGACTAAAGCGTAAAACATATCCAGCAAGACTTTCTTGACTCTGTATTAAGTGAAGGCTATTTTAAAGCGGTGGGTCTTGCAGGCCCTGCGGAATTGGTCTAAACATCGCAGGGCCCGTACCTCCTCCGGGAGTTGGTTCCACAGTAGGGGGGCCGCTATGGAGAAGGCCCGGTCCCGGGTGGTCTTCAATCTGGCCTCCCTTGGCCCAGGGATATTCAGCTGGTTCTTTCCAGCTGACCTCAGCGCTCTCTGGGGTTCATACGGGGAAAGACGGTCCCTCAAGTAGACAGGTCCTCGGTCATATAGGGAAGTCCTTCTTCACCCAAAGGTGGAACTCACTGCCACGGGAGGTGGCGGCGGCTACAAGCATAGCCACCTTCAAGAGGGGATTGGATAAAAATATGGAGCAGAGGTCCATCAGTGGCTATTAGCCACAGTTTGTGTGTGTGTATGTATGTGTGTGTGAGTGTGTGTGTGTGTGTGTATATATATATGTATGTATGTAGGTATGTATGTATGTATATACACACACACATATATTGGCCACTGTGACACAGAGTGTTGGACTGGATGGGCCATTGGCCTGATCCAACAGAGCTTCTCTTATGTTCTTATGAGACACAGTGTTGGACTGGAGGGGCCACTGGCCTGATCCAACAGGGCTTCTCTTATGTTCTTATGTGACACAGAGTGTTGGACTGGAGGGGCCACTGGCCTGATCCAACAGGGCTTCTCTTATGTTCTTATGTGACACAGAGTGTTGGACTGGAGGGGCCGCTGGCCTGATCCAACAGGGCTCCTCTTATGTTCTTATGAGACACAGTGTTGGACTGGAGGGGCCGCTGGCCTGATCCAACAGGGCTTCTCTTATGTTCTTATGTGACACAGAGTGTTGGACTGGAGGGGCCACTGGCCTGATCCAACAGGGCTTCTCTTATGTTCTTATGTGACACAGAGTGTTGGACTGGAGGGGCCACTGGCCTGATCCAACAGGGCTTCTCTTATGTTCTTATGTGACACAGAGTGTTGGACTGGAGGGGCCACTGGCCTGATCCAACAGGGCTTCTCTTATGTTCTGATGTGACATAGAGTGTTGGACTGGAGGGGCCATTGGCCTGATCCAACAGGGCTTCTCTTATGTTCTTATGTGACACAGAGTGTTGGACTGGAGGGGCCACTGGCCTGATCCAACAGGGCTTCTCTTATGTTCTTATGTGAAACAGAGTGTTGGACTGGAGGGGCCATTGGCCTGATCCAAAAGGGCTTCTCTTATGTTCTTATGTGACACAGAGTGTTGGACTGGAGGGGCCACTGGCCTGATCCAACAGGGCTTCTCTTAGGTTCTTATGTGTGACACAGAGTGTTGGACTGGAGGGGCCACCGGCCTGATCCAACATGGCTTCTCTTATGTTCTTCTGTGACACAGAGTGTTGGACTGGAGGGGCCACTGGCCTGATCCAACAGGGCTTCTCTTATGTTCTTATGTGACACAGAGTGTTGGACTGGAGGGGCCTCTGGCCTGATCCAACAGGGCTTCTCTTGTGTTCTTATGGGACACAGAGTGTTGGACTGGAGGGGCCTCTGGCCTGATCCAACAGGGCTTCTCTTATGTTCTTATGTGACACAGAGTGTTGGACTGGAGGGGCCTCTGGCCTGATCCAACAGGGCTTCTCTTGTGTTCTTATGGGACACAGAGTGTTGGACTGGAGGGGCCATTGGCCTGATCCAACAGGGCTTCTCTTATGTTCTTGTGTGACACAGAGTGTTGGACTGGAGGGGCCTCTGGCCTGATCCAACAGGGCTTCTCTTGTGTTCTTATGGGACACAGAGTGTTGGACTGGAGGGGCCATTGGCCTGATCCAACAGGGCTTCTCTTATGTTCTTGTGTGACACAGAGTGTTGGACTGGAGGGGCCATTGGCGTGATCCAACCTGGCTTCTCTTATGTTCTTATGTGACACAGAGTGTTGGACTGGAGGGGCCATTGGCCTGATCCAACAGGGCTTCTCTTATGTTCTTATGTGACACAGGGTATTGGACTGAATGGGCCACTGGCCTGATCCAACATGGCTTCTCTTATGTTCTTGTGTGACACAGAGTGTTGGACTGGAGGGGCCATTGACCTGATCCAACAGGGCTTCTCTTATGTTCTTATGTGACACAGAGTGTTGGACTGCAGGGGCCACTGGCCTGATTCAACAGGGCTTCTCTTATGCTCTTATGTGACACAGAGTGTTGGACTGGAGGGGCCACTGGCCTGATCCAACATGGCTTCTCTTATGTTCTTGTGTGACACAGAGTGTTGGACTGGAGGGGCCACTGGCCTGATTCAACAGGGCTTCTCTTATGCTCTTATGTGACACAGGGTATTGGACTGAATGGGCCACTGGCCTGATCCAACATGGCTTCTCTTATGTTCTTGTGTGACACAGAGTGTTGGACTGGAGGGGCCACTGGCCTGATCCTACAGGGCTTCTCTTATGCTCTTATGTGACACAGAGTGTTGGACTGGATGGGCCACTGGCCTGATCCAACATGGCTTCTCTTATGTTCTTGTGTGACACAGAGTGTTGGACTGGAGGGGCCACTGGCCTGATTCAACAGGGCTTCTCTTATGCTCTTATGTGACACAGGGTATTGGACTGAATGGGCCACTGGCCTGATCCAACATGGCTTCTCTTATGTTCTTGTGTGACACAGAGTGTTGGACTGCAGGGGCCACTGGCCTGATTCAACAGGGCTTCTCTTATGCTCTTATGTGACACAGAGTGTTGGACTGGATGGGCCACTGGCCTGATCCAACATGGCTTCTCTTATGTTCTTATGTGACACAGAGTGTTGGACTGGAGGGGCCATTGGCCTGATCCAACAGGGCTTCTCTTATGTTCTTATGTGACACAGGGTATTGGACTGAATGGGCCACTGGCCTGATCCAACATGGCTTCTCTTATGTTCTTGTGTGACACAGAGTGTTGGACTGGAGGGGCCATTGACCTGATCCAACAGGGCTTCTCTTATGTTCTTATGTGACACAGAGTGTTGGACTGCAGGGGCCACTGGCCTGATTCAACAGGGCTTCTCTTATGCTCTTATGTGACACAGAGTGTTGGACTGGAGGGGCCACTGGCCTGATCCAACATGGCTTCTCTTATGTTCTTGTGTGACACAGAGTGTTGGACTGGAGGGGCCACTGGCCTGATTCAACAGGGCTTCTCTTATGCTCTTATGTGACACAGGGTATTGGACTGAATGGGCCACTGGCCTGATCCAACATGGCTTCTCTTATGTTCTTGTGTGACACAGAGTGTTGGACTGGAGGGGCCACTGGCCTGATCCTACAGGGCTTCTCTTATGCTCTTATGTGACACAGAGTGTTGGACTGCAGGGGCCACTGGCCTGATTCAACAGGGCTTCTCTTATGCTCTTATGTGACACAGAGTGTTGGACTGGAGGGGCCACTGGCCTGATCCAACATGGCTTCTCTTATGTTCTTATGTGACACAGAGTGTTGGACTGGAGGGGCCATTGGCCTGATCCAACAGGGCTTCTCTTATGTACCCTCTCATGCCCTGCACAAAGGCACATATATCAACAGGTCATGGCGCAAAAAGGAAAGTGCGAAGAGATCAGGGGCTGGTCCGAATTCCTGCCCTGTTGAGTCAAGCTGCCGCTGCTTCACCCGCCCAGGCCTCGACCCCCGCCGGGAGCTAAATTCTCCACCTGTGGTCAACCCCTCTTGCCTCTTTGGCTGCGGCATGCCCCAGAGCTAGAAGGTGGAGAGCACTTTGAAGCCACGTCGTGGAAACGTCCTTACAATCGGCAAAACGCTTCAAAGGAGGCCGCTTTCATTTATTGCAAGCCCCTGACGTCACTCGCCCGTATGGGGAAGCTCAAGGCGCCCGTCTCCAATAAAAGGAACACAAAAAGAGGATCGATTCCGTATTAAACTGGCCAAATAAAAGCTGAAAATGCGTCTCTCGCCAAACCAGCCCGGGCTCTTTGAACGCTTTTTACCGGTGTCAGCACAGGTCAGGGGATGGTCGCAGGAGAGGGACAGGCCTCCCGCCTCCGCGCTCTGCTGGGCACGCACAGAACTGACCACAAGGAAGGGTCAAGCGATTCAGCAAAAGGGCGGCCGGAGGCCAAAGCCAGGGGGTGAGACGAAGGTCGCCTCTGGCCAGGCACATGGCTGAAAAAGGACGCCTTCCTCTCCGGACAGCGGGGTGGCTGTTTAAGCACACAGGAGTTAAGCCCTGGACGGCTTCGGCCCCGAGGGCTGGGCGGCCGGCAGAGGAAATGTGGGCCGGAAGGGAGGCCGCTTGCTAGGAGGCAGGTGTGGCCACTACTGAAAGAGAAAGGGCAAAGGGCGCCAGTTCCGAGCAGGCATCTCAGAAGCAGCGGGCACCCAGATTTCGGCGGCGTAAGAATGCAAGGAGATGCGATTTGCGCAGAGGCCTCTGGGGGCAGCTGGTGTGATCTGCAAAGGCTCTTTAGCCTGGCTGTTAGGAGAGCGATGGACAGCCACCCCAAGCGGCATCGACAGGAGTCCCCCGAAAGTGGTGCCCTCCAGGTGTTTTCTTACAAAGCAGATAGAGCCAGCTGGGGGCTTTTGCCCAGCAGGGATTCTGATTAGCTGTGGAGATTTTTGAAAAGTAGCTTCAGCAACAGCAGCTGCCACCGTACAGAGATCTTCCCTGCATTGCTGTGTAGCGTTCGCTTTAAAAGCCACCTTGGTGCTTGTGGGGGGCACAGTGGGAGGGCTTCTGGTGTCCTGGCCCCACTGATGGACCTCCTGATGGCACTTGAGGTTTTTGGCCACTGTGTAACACAGAGTGTTGGACTGGAGGGGCCAGTGGCCTGATCCAACATGGCTTCTCTTATGTTCTTATGTCTGGGGCAGTGATGCTCTGTATTCTTGGTGCTTGAGGGGGCACAGTAGGAGGGCTTCTGGTGTCCTGGCCCCACTGATGGACCTCCTGATGGCACTTGGGGTTTTTGGCCACTGTGTGACACAGAGTGTTGGACTGGAGGGGCCATTGGCCTGATCCAGCATGGCTTCTCTTATGTTCTTATGTCTGGGGCAGTGATGCTCTGTATTCTTGGTTCTTGGAGGGGCACAGTGGGAGGGTTTCTAGTGTCCTGGCCCCACTGATGGACCTCCTGATGGCACCTGGTTTCTTTGGCCACTGTGTGACACAGAGTGTAGGACTGGATGGGCCATTGGCCTGATCCAACAGGGCTTTTCTTATGTTCTTATGTCTGGGGCAGTGATGTTCTGTATTCTTGGTGCTTGGGGGTGGCACAGAGGAAGGGCTTCTAGTGTCTGGTCCCCACTGATGGACCTCCTGATGGCACTTGGGTTTTTTGACCACTGTGTGACCCAGAGTGTTGGACTGGATGGGTCATTGGCTGATCCAACATAGCTTCTCTGGGATTCTGCCTGAAATGTTGAGGAGCTACTTTTAGAATTATGCCTAAACTAACTTTTATAGGCACATGCCTGCCTTAAAAGTCCAATTTGCAGCCAGCTGCTCTGGAGGTAATTCTATACCTATTCAGACAGCTGGCAACAGGCCAGACGGCAAGCATTCTGACATCTCCCCTGTAGTTCTGCTGGTAGCCTCCCTCCCTAGCTCTCAGAGGGTGTGGGTGATACTGGAGGGCTGAGAACGATCAACTAACTACAAGAGACAGCTTCTAAGACAGAGGTGGGGAACCTTTTTTCTGCCAAGGGCCATTTGTATATTTATAGCATCATTCACGGGCCCATACAAAATTATCAGTTTGAAAAATAGTGCTCCGTCAAGGGAGAATGATTCAGGCCAGCCAAATTCATGCAAATAATCGTTTTTCTATTTGAAGCCATGCGAGAAGAGCCTAATTAGGTGCACACACACACATGTCCTGACCCACCGCCCTAGGCAAATGCCTAGGTCCAGGGCTTTTTTGGTAGAAAAAGCCCAGGAGAAACTAATTAGCATATTAGACCACATCCCCTAATATTAGCATATTAGGCCACACACTCATTAACATATTAGGCCACACCATCTGGGATTATCACGTGCAAACTGAACTGGTGGTAGCTGAGTAATAAAGGAAAATAAAGGAGAGAATAAAGGGGAAGAAATGGGGGGAAGAAATGGAAAGAAAGGGAAATAAAGAAATGTGGGAAGGAAAGGGAAATAAAGAAATGGGGGGAATAAAATGAGAATAAAGGGAAATAAAGAAAGATGGGTAAGAAGTAGAAATAAATAGAAATAAAGAAATGGGGGAAGAAAGGGTAATAAAGAAAAATAAAGAAGGGGGAAGAAAGAGAAATAAAGAAATGGGGGAGAAAGAGAAATAAAGGGGAATTAAGGGAGAAATGGGGAGAAGAAATAGAAAGAAAGGGAAATAAAGAAATGAGGGGGAAACTTACCTCAACTGTGACAATGACTTTTCCAGGCCCTGCAGTCATCCTGGCCAACCAGCCAAACCCCGGGGAGGCCGCTGCACAGTGTGGCTGCACCTCACAATCCTCACCAGCCAGCTGGGCCCCAGAGTGGCTGCCATGTGGCTTGGCTCAGCCCAGCAATCCCCGAGGGCCAGACCAAGTCCAGTTTAACTACTAACCAGAGCCAACCAACCCTCTTAGCTTCTGAAATCTGATGAGATCAGGCTAACCTGAGGTGGTTTGCCGTTGCCCGCCTCTGCACGGAAAACCTAGGCTTCCTTATTTATTTATTCAACTTGTATCCCTCAGGGCGGCTCACATTAGGAGGTCGTGAGACCAATATTAATAGACAAAAAAGATAAAAATACATCATAAACACATTTAAAACAATTATGGAAAACAACGGTAGGTGCCATTCGATCTCGCATTTAAATATATTGAGGTTTAGATGATGGTGGATATACTACCAACTCCATCGATGTTAAAATTTTATTATTCAAGTACTTCTTCTGGATGTCCTATTAGAAAAAAAGATCCCCAGTCACAGTATAATGTTGGAGGTGGACCAGGTGGATTAATTTCGGCTCTCCTGTTGTGATCAGTTTTAATTCAAGAACGCCTGGCGGAAGAGCACCATTTTACAGGCCCTGCGGAACTGTGGAAGGTCTTGCAGGGCCCTAACCTCCTCCGGCAGCTCATTCCACCAGGCGGGAGCCGCAACAGAAAAGGCCCTGGCTCTGGTCATCTTGAGCCTGGCCTCTTTGATGCTGGGGATCGAGAGCAGATTCTGCGACCCTGACCCTCTCTGGGGTGCTTTCTCACCAAGTACCGATGCTGAGCGTTTGGGAGATGCCAGCCGTTCGTGCTTGACTCAATGAATGGAATGTGACTGTATCACTTGCTCGTAGTCCCTCCAGTATGCACGCACCCGAGGAAGTAAACATGGAAGCGGATATTTACCGGTGTACCATCGCACAGTTACATCACACAGGGACTTCTGGACTTTTTCTGGACTCTTGGAACTCTACGGAGCCTATAGAAGTTCTGGAGACCAAGGTTCTATGAGGAAAGGTTGAAGGAGCTGGGGATGTTTAGCCTGGAGAGGAGGCAGCTGAGAGGTGATAGGATCACCATCTTCAAGTACTTGAAGGGCTGTCATATAGAGGATGGTGCGGAATTGTTTTCTGTGGCCGCAGAAGGTAGGACCAGAACCAGTGGGTTGAAATTAAATCAAAAGAGTTTCTGCCTTAATGTTAGGAAGAACTTCCTGACCGTTAGAGTGATTCCTTAGTGGGACAGGCTTCCTCCTTGGGAGGTGGTGGGCTCTCCTTCCTTGGAGGTTTTTAAACAGAGGCTAGATATTATTTACTTATTTTTGCTGATTTCTAGTCCGCCCTTTCCCAGGTCGGGCTCAGGGCGGATTACAACTTATTAAATAATTAAAATCACATCATAAAACAATGAAATTTAAACAGTTAGACCATTAGAATAAATTAAAATAAGGCAGCGTCAGTGTACATACATGTACATCCTTCACAGGTCGAACACAGGATGCGGTCAGTGCAGGTCAGTGCATCTGACATCTGACAGCAGTGAAGATCCTGTGAATTTAGGGGGAGACGTTTGTGAGTTTCCTGCATTGTGCAGGGGGTCAGACTAGTCAAGTCAAATTTATTTTTATATCCCGCCCTCCCCCGCCAAAGGCAGGCTCAGGGCGGCTCACAGACATGGAAACCATGATTTAAGTAAGACATGGAAACCATGATTTAAATAAAATACAATGTAAACAAGAATTTTAAAATACAATTCAATTACATAAATTAATTAAAATAGATAAAAACAGGTACTATAAGGTGCTATAGGTCACAATCATACATAAGATGGCTAGATGGTTACAGGTCAGTTCCAATTTCAGTTTAGCCAGGTTCTATCTTAAAAGCAAGCTGGAAGAGAAAAGTTTTGCAAGCCCTGCGGAATTGATTCAGGTCCCGCAGGGCTCGCATCGTCTCTGGAAGTTGATTCCAGCATCAAGGGGCCATTGCTGAAAAAGCTTGCTCCCTGGTTGTCTTCAGTCTAGCTTCTCTTGGCCCAGGGATTTTTAAAACATTTTGAGAGCTAGATCTCAGTGCTCTCTGGGGGACATATGGGGAGAGGCGGTCCCTAAGGTAGGCAGGTCCTCGGCCATATAGGGCTTTAAAGGTAATAACCAGCACCTTATAGCGAACACGGTACATAACCGGCAGCCAGTGCAGGTCCCGCAGCCCAGGCTGCACGTGTTCCCACCGAGGTAGTCCCACCAGCAGCCTGGCCACCGCGTTCTGCACTACCTGGAGTTTCCGTGTTCGGTATAAGGGCAGCCCTATGTAGAGGGCATTGCAGTAGTCTAATCTCGAGGTGACCGTTGCGTGGATCACAGTTGCTAGGTCGCCGCGTTCCAAGAAGGGAGCCAACTGCCTCGTCCTCTTGAGGTGGAAGAAGACGGCTCTAGCAGTGGCAGCTATCTGGGCCTCCATTGATAAAGAGGATTCCAGTAGCACTCCCAGGCTCTTGACCCTGCGCACTGGCCATCTTGCCTCTGTTGAAGAACCTCCAAAGGAGAATCATAGAATCCTAGAGTTGGAAGGTACCTCCAGGGTATAGATGACCCTGGAGGTACCTTCCAACTCTAGGATTCTATGATTCTCCTTTGGAGATTCTTCAACAGAGGCAAGATGGCCATCTGACAGCAATGAAGATCCTGAGAATTTAGGGGGAGGTGTTTGTGAGTTTCCTGCATTGTGGAGGGGGCTGGACTAGATGACCCTGGAGGTCCCTTCCAACTCTATGATTCCATGATTGTCCTTCCTTGGAGGTTTTTAAACAGAGGCTAGATGGCCATCTGACAGCAATGAAGATCCTGTGAATTTTGGGAGAGGTATTTGTGAGTTTCCTGCATTGTGCATAACCCTGGAGGTCCCTTCCAACTCTAGGATTCTATGAACAGGCTTCCTCGGGAGGTGGTGGCCTCTCCTTCCTTGGAGATTCTTCAACAGAGGCTAGACGGCCATCTGACAGCGACGCGGTTCCTGTGAATTTAGGGGGAGGTGTTTGTGAGTTTCCTGCCTTGTGCAGGGAGGTGGGACTAGATGACCCTGGAGGTCCCTTCCAGCTCTAAGATTCTATGTTTGTGAGAGCAACACAGAACGGAGTTTGTGCTCCTTACGCATTGTCTGATGGTAACTTTGGATGCTATTTTGAGTCAGCATGTTTTATAATAGTTGTATGAATCTGTTTACCATAGAATCCTAAAAAAAAAAAAAAATTTTAGCAGACTTTGGGGTGTGTGCCTTTGTGGCTTTTGGCCGACATTTTAGGACACAGCTACCTCGTTTTTGCTTCTGAGTTTTGATGACATCAAGTCTTTCCCAGATCAGGGCGTTAAACTGGTTATAACATATTAATTGCATATGTTTAAATTTAAAGTTATTTCCAGTTAAATGATTTAAAAAAAAAAACAACAACTATTGTATAGGTATGCGCTTTAAACTTAAAGTAAGCACTCCGCGAAATGTCCCCATTTTTCCTTTGGAAAAATGGAGAAAGTCTTCAGACTTCTACATGCTTTACATTTATGAACAAAGATGTTTTATAAGACAAGGTTTTTCCCACTGGAAAAGAGAAACTATTTTACAGAAGTGTCTCTCCAGTGTTAGTCCAGATTTTCTGTTTTTTTTCCCCCATTGGGAGATTTGCACACACGCACACCAGCCTTGGTAAAGAATTATTTTCCCTTAAACAGATTTTCTCTCTCTCCCCCCCCCCCCACTCCAGTTCTAACATCTTGACCAGGGGTGGTCATACTTGTTTAACGTAAGAGCCACATAGAATAAATATCAGATGTTTGAGAACCACAAGACTGAACATCAGATATAGGGAGGGAGGAAAATTGATGGGGAGGGAGGTGGAAAGAAAGCAACTTTAACTTTAAATGCATTTTCAAAGCCACCGGCTGGCTTGTCTTGGAGAAGTGATTTAAAGAGAGAAAGCCTTCTTCAAACTGCCCGACAAGGTGGTGGGGGCTTTGAGAGCCACACAGTATGTGTGAAAGAGCCACATGTGGCTCCCGAGCCACACTGTGGCCACCCCAGCTCTCTGCCCTGTTGTTGAACCTCCAGAGGAACTGGCTGGCCACTGTGTGTGAGACGGGATGCTGGACTAGATGGACCCTCCGTGGTCTGACCCAGCAGGGCTGTTCTGATGTCCTTCTCAGGGGAAGGCCTCAGTCTCTCTGCCCTGTTGTTGGCCCTCCAGAGGAACTGGCTGGCCACAGTGTGAGAAAGGAGGCTAGACTAGATGGACCCTCCCTAGTCTAACCCAGCAGGGCTCTTCTGATGTTCTACTCAGGGGAAGGCCTCGACCTCTCTGCCCTGTTGCTGGCCCTCCAGAGGGACTTTCTGGCCATTGTGTGAGGCAGGAGGCTGGACTAGATGGACCCTCCCTGGTCTGATCCAGCAGGGCTCTTCTGAGGTTCTTCTCAGGGAAAGGCCTCGGACTCTCTGCCCTGTTGCTGCTCCTCCAGAGGAACTGGCTGGCCACTGTGTGAGACAGGAGGCTGGACTAGATGGACCCTCCCTGGTCTGATCCAGCAGGGCCCTTCTGATGTTCTTCTCAGAGGAAGGCCTCAGCCTCTCTGCCCTGTTGCTGACCCTCCGGAGGAACTGGCTGGCCCCTGTGTGAGACAGGAGGCTGGACTAGATGGACCCTCTCTGGTCTGATCCAGCAGGGCTCTTCTGAAGTTCTTCTCAGAGGAAGGCCTCAGCCTCTCTGCCCTGTTGTTGGCCCTCCAGAGGAACTGGTTGGCCACTGTGTGAGACAGGAGGCTGGACTAGATGGACCCTCCATGGTCTCATCCAGCAGGGCTCTTCTGGGGTTCTTCTCAGGGGAAGGCCTCAACCTCTCTGCCCTGTTGTTGGCCCTCCAGAGGAACTGGCTGGCCACTATATAAGACAGGAGGCTGGACTAGATGGACCCTCCCTGGTCTCATCCAGCAGGGCTCTTCTGAGGTTCTTCTCAGGAGAAGGCCTCAACCTCTCTGCCCTGTTTTTGGCCCTCCAGAGGAACTGGTTGGCCACTGTGTGAGACAGGAGGCTGGACTAGATGGACCCTCCCTGGTCTCATCCAGCAGGGCTCTTCTGAGGTTCTTCTCAGGAGAAGGCCTCAACCTCTCTGCCCTGTTGTTGGCCCTCCAGAGGAACTGGCTGGCCCCTGGGTGAGACAGGAGGCTGGACAAGATGGACCCTCCCTGGTCTCATCCAGCAGGGCTCTTCTGATGTTCTTCTCAGGGGAAGGCCTCAACCTCTCTGCCCTGTTGTTGGCCCTCCAGAGGAACTGGTTGGCCACTGTGTGAGACAGGAGGCTGGACTAGATGGACGCTCCCTGGTCTCATCCAGCAGGGCTCTTCTGATGTTCTTCTCAGGGGAAGGCCTCAGCCTCTCTGCCCTGCTGTTGGCCCTCCAGAGGAACTGGCTGGCCCCTGGGTGAGACAGGAGGCTGGACTAGATGGACCCTCCCTGGTCTGACCCAGAAGGGCTCTTCTGGTGTTCTTCTCAGGGGAAGGCCTCAGCCTCTCTGCCTTGTTATTGAACCTTCAGGGGACCTGGCTGGCCACTGTGTGTCAGGAAGCCGAGTGAGATGGACCACTGATCTGATCCAGCAGGGCACTGCTTATGTTCTTGTACTTTTGCTTCCCAGCACGTGTACACAGAGACACTCCCTGTATTCCTCTCTCTCGATATATGTACTGCTATTAAATGTCTTGCAACCAGTTCTGTCGGTGCCCAGAAAGACTCCATTTGTCCCCCAGCCTGTGGGGAAACTATTCTTAAAAGCTTCGACGTAGACATAAACCAGCCGGTGGCCGGGCGCTTATTGCGCTCGTGGTGTCGGGATGCTGGGGCCCTCGGCACAGCGACATGATTGGCGTTTACATCCTGGCTTGTCTCGCAGGAGTTTAATTACTGGTTTGGGGCTGCCGAAGGTTGGAGCTCGCCGCCTTCGGATGCAGGGGGTCGATACCGCCGGGCTACAACATATTGAGCCCTGGTGCTGGCAGACTCTATTGCGCTATTTAATCATCTTTTGCAAAATTTACAGGGCAACAGAAGGAATCAATACGGAATTTATCACGTTCTCTTGTAAAGATGAGCACAGAGAGAGAGAGAGACATCCAGGCATGTTACAAAGAGCTGGACGTGTGAAGTCCCTTGGCATTGGGGGGGGGGTCGCTGATCTCCCCCGACAGTCCCTAATTTTAAGAACGAGCACAATAGGGAACAAAGAACGGCAGAAGCAGCCCACTGGAGACCCTGTGTCCGTCCCTGCCATCCAATTCCTAGCTGGCATCCCATGGCCAAGCAAGAAGTGCGGGGCTTTGGAGTTAAAGTGCTATTTTGCGGGTGTGCTTTTTTTGTGCGCGCTTCCCAGAAGTAAAGTGGAGGAACGTAAGAATCTAAGAAGAAACCTGCTGGATCAGACCAGTGAGGGTCCCTCTAGTCCAGCCTCCTGTCTCACACAGGGGCCAGCCAGTTCCTCCAGAGGGTCAGCAACAGGGCAGAGAGGCCGAGGCCTTCCCCTGAGAAGAACATCAGAAGAGCCCTGCTGGATCAGACCAGGGAGGGTCCCTCTAGTCCAGCCTCCTGTCTCACACAGGGGCCAGCCAGTTCCTCTGGAGGGTCAGCAACAGGGCAGAGAGGCCGAGGCCTTCCCCTGAGAAGAACATCAGAAGAGCCCTGCTGGATCAGACCAGGGAGGGTCCATCTAGTCCAGCCTCCTGTCTCACACAGGGGCCAGCCAGTTCCTCTGGAGGGGCAACAACAGGGCAGAGAGGCTGAGGCCTTCCCCTGAGAAGAACATCAGAAGAGTCCTGCTGGATCAGACCAGGGAGGGTCCATCTAGTCCAGCCTCCTGTCTCACACAGTGGCCAAACAGTTCCTCTGGAGGGCCAACAGAGCAGAGAGCCCGAGGCCTTCCCAAGAACATCAGAAGAGCCCTGCTGGTTCAGACCAATAGTCCATCTAGTCCAGCATCTTGGCTAACCAGCTCCTCTGGAGGTCAACGAACAGGGCACAGAGGCCGAGACCTTCATAAGAACTTTAAAAGCGCCCTGCTGGATCAGACCAATAATCCATCTATAGTCCAGCCTCCTGTCTCACACAGTGGCCAAACAGTTCCTCTGGAGGGCCAACAACAGGGCAGAGAGGCCAAGGCCTTCCCCTGAGAAGAGCATCAGAAGAGCCCTGCTGGGTCAGACCAGTGAATGTCCATCTAGTCCAGCCTCCTGTCTCACACAGTGGCCAAACAGTTCCTCTGGAGGACCAACAACAGGGCAGAGAGGCCGAGGCCTTCCCCTGCTAAGAATCTTAAGAAGAGATTTGCTGGATCATACCAGCAGTCATATGAACATATGAAGCTGCCTTCTACTGAATCAGACCCTCGGTTCTTCAAAGTCAGTATTGTCTCCTCAGACTGGCAGCTGCCCTCCAGAGTCTCAAGCTGAAGTTTTTCACACATATTTGCCTGGATCCTTTTTAGTTGGATATACTGGGGACTGAACCTGGGACCTTCTTCTTACCAAGCAGATGCTCTACCTCTGAGCCACTGTCCCTTCCCATCTGGTCCAGCATTCTGTTCTACACGAAGCCAACTATTTTGGCTGAGTCGTACAAGCCGAAGCCTTCATAAGAACCTCAGAAGAGCCCTGCTGGGTCAGACCAGTGAGGGCCTATCTAGTCCAGCCTCTTGCCTCACACGGTAATGATAAACCCAACTGGAGCCGGAGAGCCAGTTTGGTGTAGTGGTTAAGGGTGTGGACTCTTACCTGGGAGAACCGGGTTTGATTCCCCTCTCCTCCACTTGCACCTGCTGGAATGGCCTTGGGTCAGCCATAGCTCTGGCAGAGGTTGTCCTTGAAAGGGCAGCTGCTGTGAGAGCCCTCTCAGCCTCACCCACCTCACAGGGTGTCTGTTGTGGGGGAGGAAGGTAAAGGAGATTGTGAGCCGCTCTGAGACTCTTCGGAGTGGAGGGTGGGATATAAATCCAATATCTTCATCTTCTTATTAGAAAAACCATATAAGGCTGTGGAAAGACTTTGTGGGGACAGTTCATATATTGCATACTCAGTGTTCTGTATTTTTTCTTCTTTTGAACATATAAACATATGAAGCTGCCTTCTACTGAGTCAGACCTCGGTCCATCAAAGTCAGTATTGTCTACTCAGACTGGCAGCGGCTCTCCAGGGTCTCCAGCTGAGGTTTTTCGCGCCTAGCCTGGAGCCTTTTTTAGTGGAGATGCCAGGGATTGAACCTCGGACCTTCTGCTTCCCAAGCAGATGCGCTGCCACTAAAGCATCATCCCTCCTGTTCGGTTTTGCACTAAATATATGTACACGCGGTTTATGTGGAAATTACACTGTTTCCCGTGGTTTCCTTGTATGGTTTATCCTGTCACACAGTGGCCAGCCAGTTCCTCTGGAGGGCCAACAACAGGGCAGAGAGACCGAGGCCTTCCCCTGAGAAGAACCTCAGAAGAGCCCTGCTGGATCAGACCAGGGAGAGTCCATCTAGTGCAGCCTCCTGTCTCACACAGTGGCCAGCCAGTTCCTCTGGAGGGCCAACAACAGGGCAGAGAGGCCGAGGCCTTCCCCTGAGAAGAACCTCAGAAGAGCCCTGCTGGGTCAAACCAGTGAGGGTCCATCTAGTCCAGCCTCCTGTCTCACACAGTGGCCAGCCAGTTCCTCTGGAGGGCCAACAACAGGGCAGAGAGGCCGAGGCCTTCCCCTGAGAAGAACCTCAGAAGAGCCCTGCTGGATCAGACCAGGGAGAGTCCATCTAGTTCAGCCTCCTGTCTCACACAGGGGCCACCCAGTTCATCTGGAGGTCCAACAAGAGTTCAGGGTAGCCAAGACTTTCCCCTGATGTTGCCTTCTGGCAGTGAGATTCAGAGGTTGACTGCCTCTGGATGTGGAGGTTCCCCTCAGTCGCCATGGCTAGTATCCACTGATAGACCTCTCTATGAATCGGACTCATCCCCTTTTAAAGCCATCTATGCTTGTGGCCACCCCAAAATCCTCTGGTAAAGAATTCCACGTTTTAATCACTCTCTGCATACCAATCCTTAGCCCATTTGTTGTGAGGGCCGGATCTGACATAAGTGAGACCTTGTTGGGCCAGGCCATATATGTACCTATTAAAGATTAGGTATCAGAGATATAAACTTTTTAAAGGACGCTTAAGAACATACGAGAAGCCATGTTGGATCAGGCCAGTGGCCCCTCCAGTCCAACACTCTGTGTCACATAAGAACATAAGAGAAGCCCTGTTGGATCAGGCCAATGGCCCCTCCAGTCCGACACTCTGTGTCACATAAGAACATAAGAGAAGCCCTGTTGGATCAGGCCAGTGGCCCCTCCAGTCCAACACTCTGTGTCCCATAAGAACATAAGAGAAGCCCTGTTGGATCAGGCCAGTGGCCCCTCCAGTCCAACACTCTGTGTCACATAAGAACATAAGAGAAGCCCTGTTGGATCAGGCCAGTGGCCCCTCCAGTCCAACACTCTGTGTCCCATAAGAACATAAGAGAAGCCCTGCTGGATCAGGCCAGTGGCCCCTCCAGTCCAACACTCTGTGTCACACAGTGGCCAAAAATATATATATACACACTGTGGCTAATAACCACTGATGGACCTCTGCTCCATATTTTTATCTAAACCCCTCTTGAAGGTGGCTATGCTTGTAGCCACCACCACCTCCTGTGGCAGTGAATTCCACGTGTCAATCACCCTTTGGGTGAAGAAGTACTTCCGTTTATCCGTTTTAACCTCAGAAATTTCATCGAATGCCCACAAGTTCTTGTATTGTGAGAAAGGGAGAAAAGGACTTCTTTCTCCATCCCATGCATAATCTTGTAAACCTCTCTCTTGTCACCCCGCAGTCGATGTTTCTCCAAGCTAAAGAGCCCCAAGCGTTTTAACCTTTCTTCATAGGGAAAGTGCTCCAGCCCTTGAATCATTCTAGTTGCCCTTTTCTGGAGTTTTTCCAGTGCTATAATATCCTTTTTGAGGTGCGGCGACCAGAACTGCACACAGTACTCCAAATGAGACCGCACCGTCGATTTATACAGGGGCATAATGATACTGGCTGATTTGTTTTCAGTTCCCTTCCGAATAATTCCCAGCATGGCGTTGGCCTTTTTTATTGCAATCGCACACTGTCTCGACACAGACAAACACACACACACAAAAATTAAACTCAAAATAAAACATGCTTAAAACAAAGCAGGAATCAAGCTGCACATTTAAGACCAACAAAGTTTTATTCAGAATGGGAGCTTTCGCCTTCTAGAAGCACACGTCATCAGACAATAGGATGGGATTTCATCCGATGAAGTGTTCTTCTAGCACTCGAAAGCTTGCATTCTGAATAAAACTTTGTTGGTCTCAGAGGCACTTTCTTTGCATTACTCCCATAGGATTCAGGAGCTGGGCAGTCAGTCATTCCAGTTGCCCTTTTCTGCACTTTTTCCAATGCTATAATATCCTTCCATGGGAGAAATGCAAAGAAAGCACCTTTAAGACCAGCGAGTGCTAATAGTTTAAGCATGTTTTGTTTTATTTTTTTTTAAACCCTTTAATTGTGTTCGTCTGTGTCCTTTATCAAGTTTATACCTCTGTTACCTAATCTTAAAAAGGTTGCACAAATGGCCCGGCCTGACAAGGTGTCTTTTATGTCCGATCCGGCCCTCGTAACCCGTGAGTTTGACACTCCTGATCTACATATTATACAGTGACATTAGACAGTGCCACTTGAGGCCATTAGGTGTTGAAACTTAACATATTGTGGAACTGTGTCAGGGTTCCTTCTCCACTGTGCCAAAACCCCACTGGGTCTGGAAACCTATGCGGGGAGAAAGCTCAGCTGCCGCTCTTCTCCCTGAGTGGCTAGTTATCAACATGCAGGGAGTTTTGTATCTCCTGAAGGGAGCTTGACTTTTGAAAGCTCAGAAATTTTTGTTGGTCTCTAGCTGTAAAAAGAGTAGAAGAGTTAGATTCAAGATCCGGGGGGTGGGGCGGGGGGGACCCTATAACTCTGACTTTGAGCTCTGATGCTTGAAAACTTATACCCTGAAAATTACAGGGCTTTTTTTGAGCAGGAACACACAGGAACGCAGTTCCGGCTGACTTGGCATCAGGGGGTGTGGCCTAAGATGCAAATGAGTTCCTGCTGGGCTTTTTAAGAACATAAGAGAACCCATGTTGGATCAGGCCAATGGCCCATCCAGTCCAACACTCTGTGTCACAAAGGGGCCAATATATGTGTGTATACACACACATATATACACACTGTGGCTAATAGCCACTGATGGACCTCTGCTCCATATTTTTATCTAAACCCCTCTTGAAGCTGGCTGTGCTTGCAGCTGCCACCACCTCCTGTGGCAGTGAATTCCACATGTTAATCACCCTTTGGGTGAAGAAGGACTTCCTTCTATCCGTTTTAACCTGTCTGCTCAGCAATTTCATCGAATGCCCACGAGTTCTGGTATTGTGAGAAGGGGAGAAAAGGACTTCTTTCTCTATTTTCTCCATCCCAGGCATTATCTTGTAAACCTCTATCATGTCACCCCGCAGTCGACGTTTCTCCAAGCTACAATAAAAAGCCCAGTGTAAAACAATGGTGACCCTGGGAGTGTGGCCTAAGATGCAAATGAGTTCTTGCTGGGCTTTTTCTACAACAAAAGCCCTAGAAAATCGTATCCCCCCCCCCTCCAAGGTATTGCTGGACTCCAATGTAGCTCTTCTGCTAGACCACAGAGCTGCCCACTGAAATTTGACCCCCTTAGGAGCCGTGCGATATAGCACAATCCTAGAAGGAAAGTATTGTTCTGGAATGCAACTCAATGCTCCTCCAGTACGTTGTCGGTAATGCCTCCGGCCAGAGGAGAGGCATTGGTCTTCCGGGCTGCTTTGTGTTCAGAGTCCCAGGTCTGGCAACATCGCAAGCACTTAAGTAAGAGTCTGGCGCATTTGAAGCAGGCTCTCAAAAACTTGAGCTTCCCTCTTAGAAATTTGAGACGCTTCGCTAATGTTAAGCAAACACTTGTTTTTTTCCAGCTGTTGGTAAAATGTGCCCTCCATCTGTTGCCAGCTCTTTCCATTTCCAAGGAGAAGATCTCAGGAACCTTGGGGAAGAGGGCGAAAGGGCAAGGGACACACAGTCCTGCTGCTAGAATTGCTGATCCAGAAAGAAGAGCAGAGATCCGCTTCTCTCTCTCTCTCTCTCTGAGAGGTCTGTCGCTTCCAACTTACGGCGATCCTATGAATTAACATCTTCCAAAACGTCCTGCTGTTAACAGCTGTTCTCAGGTTTTGCAAACTGAGGGCCTTTGTGGCTTCCTCAATTGAGCTGATCCATCTCGGGCTGGGTTTTCCTCTTTTTCTGCAGCCATGTCTTTGGTCAGGCCAGGGGCCCTTCCAGTCCAACTCTGTGTGTCACGCAGTGGCCGAAACCCAGGTCCCATCAAGAGGTCCACCAGTGGAGCCAGAACTCCAGAGGTTCTCCCACTGTGGCCTCCCAAGCACCAAGAATGCAGAGCATCACTGCCCCAGACAAAGCGCTCCCTCCGTACCTTGCATGTAAGACCCGCTCATGGACCTCTGCTCCAGATGTTCACCCTGTCCCCTCTTGGAGTTGTCTGCTTGTAGCTGCCATCACCTCCTGTGGCAGTGAATTCCACATGTTAATGACTTCGCTTCTGTTCATGCACATTTAAAGACATCAGTCCTTAATAACATTTGAACCCCTCTCCTTTGATCCCCTTGATTCTTCTCCCTTTCTTTTCTCCTCATAAGAACATAACAGAAGCCATGTCAGATCAGGGCAGTGGCCCATCCAGTCCAGCACTCTGTGTCACACAGTGGCCCAAACTCAAGGTCCATCAGTGGGTTCACCAGCAGGGCCAGAAGCCCTCCCTCTGTTGCCCCCCAAGCACCAAGAAGACAGAGCTTCACTGCCCCAGACATAAGAGAAGCCACGTTGGGTCAGGCCAATGGTCCATCCAGTCCAGCACTCTGTGTCACACAGTGGCCCAGACCCAAGGTCCATCGGGAGATCCACCAGCTGGGCCAGAAGCCCTCCCTCTGTTGCCCCCCCAAGCACCAAGAAGTCAGAGCTTCACTGTCCCAGACATAATTTCCCGCAGGGCTCGAATCTCCAGAGAGCCAGTTTGGTGTAGTGCTTAAGTGTGCACACTCTTATCTGGGAGAACCGGGCTTGATTCTCCACTCCTCCACTTGCAGCTGCTGGAATGGCCTTGGGTCAGCCATAGCTCTCTTATCTGGGAGAACCAGGTTTGATTCCCCACTCCTCCGCTTGCAGCTGCTGGAATGGCCTTGGGTCAGCCAGAGCTCTCTTATCTGGGAGAACCAGGTTTGATTCCCCACTCCTCCACTTGCAGCTGCTGGAATGTCCTTGGGTCAGCCAGAGCTCTCTTAACCAGGAGAACTGGGTTTGATTCCCCACTCCTGCACTTGCAGCTGCTGGAATGGCCTCGGGTCAGCCATAGCTCTCTTATCTGGGAGAACCAGGTTTGATTCCCCCCTCCTCCACTTGCAGCTGCTGGAATGGCCTAGGGTCAG
The DNA here is from genome assembly GCF_032191835.1 of Heteronotia binoei. NCBI lineage: Eukaryota > Metazoa > Chordata > Lepidosauria > Squamata > Gekkonidae > Heteronotia > Heteronotia binoei. The sequence continues at coordinate 98,159 of NW_026800200.1, read as the reverse complement.
CCACAGCTTTCCTAGGAGTTGTCCTTGAAAGGGCAGCTGCTGTGAGAGCCCTCTCAGCCCCACCCACCTCACAGGGTGTCTGTTGTGGGGGAGGAAGGGAAGGAGATTGTGAGCCATTCCGAGTCTCTGATTCAGAGAAAAGGGTGGGGTATAAATCTGCAATTCTTCTTCTACTTCTTCTTCTCCAAGGGGGGCTCATTCCACCAAGCAGGGGCCTGGACCGAAAAGACCCTAATAACATAAGAGAAGCCATGTTGGATCAGGCCAACGGCCCATCAAGTCCAACACTCTGTGTCACACAGTGGCAAAAAAATTTATATACACACATACACTGTGGCTAATAGCCACTGATGGACCTGTGCTCCATATTTTTATCTAAACCCTTCTTGAAAGTGGCTATACTTGTGGCCGCCACCACCTCCTGTGGCAGTGAATTCCACATGTTAATCACCCTTTGGGTGAAGAAGTACTTCCTTTTATCCGTTTTAACCAGTCTGCTCAGCAATTTCATTGAATGCCCACGAGTTCTTGTATTGTGAGAAAGGGAGAAAAGTACTTCTTTCTCTACTTTCTCCATCCCATGCATTATCTTGTAAACCTCTATCATGTCACCCCGCAGTCGACGTTTCTCCAAGCTAAAGAGTCCCAAGCGTTTCAACCTTTCTTCATAGGGAAAGTGCTCCAGCCCTTTAATCATTCTAGTTGCCCTTCTCTGGACTTTCTCCAATGCTATAATATCCTTTTTGAGGTGCGGCGACCAGAAGTGCACACAGTACTCCAAATGAGACCGAACCATCGATTTATACAGGGGCATTATGACCCTGGCCTTTGTTGAAACCAGTCGGGCGTCCTTAGGCCCAAGGGCTACAAGTTACTGGGGCCAAGGGAGGCAGGTGTCAACAGTGAGGAAGCTTTGGCTTTCTGGAGGCCTGGCTGGCCTCTGTCGGACTGAGGATGCTGGACCAGCAGGGTCAGTGGTCTAATCCAGGAGGGCTGGTCTGTGAGTCTTTGCCTGCACCCCAGGTTCATGGTTGCCGGCCAGTTCTAAGGCGGCTGATGGTTCCCATGTGTGTATAGCAGGGGTGGCCAACGGTAGCTCTCCAGATGTTTTTTGCCTACAACTCTCATCAGCCCCAGCCAGCATGGCCGATGACTGGGACTGATGGGAGTTGTAGGTGAAAACATCTGGAGAGCTACCGTTGGCCACCCCTGGTGTATAGAATCGTAGAGCTAGAAGGGACTCTCAGAGTCATCTAGTCCAACCCCCTGCACAATTGAAGATATTGAAGAAGATATTGGATTTCTATCCCGCCCTCCACTCCGAAGAGTCTCAGAGCGGCTCACAATCTCCTTTCCCTTCCTCCCCCACAACAGACACCCTGTGAGGTGGGTGGGGCTGGAGAGGGCTCTCACAGCAGCTGCCCTTTCAAGGACAACCTCTGCCAGAGCTCTGGCTGACCCAAGGCCATTCCAGCAGGTGCAAGGGGAGGAGTGGGGAATCAAACCCGGTTCTCCCAGATAAGAGAGCTCTGGCTGACCCAAGGCCATTCCAGCAGGTGCAAGGGTAGGAGTGGGGAATCAAACCCGGTTCTCCCAGATAAGAGTCCGCACACTTAACCACTACACCAAACTGGCTCAATTTAGGAAACTCACAAACACCTCCCCCTAAATTCACAGGATCGTCATTGCTGTCCGATGGCCACCTAACCTCTGTTGAAAAACCTCCAAGGAAGGAGAGCCCACCACCTCCTGAGGAATCCTAGAGTTGGAAGGGACCTCCAGGGTCATCTTGTCCAACCCCCTGCACACTGCAGGAGACTCACAAACACCTCCCCCTAAATTCACAGGATCCTCATTGCTGTCAGATGGCCACCGAGCCTCTATTTAAAACCTCCAGGGAAGGAGAGCCCCCCACCTCCCAAGGAGGAAGTCTGTTCCACTGAGGAACCGCTCTAACGGTCAGGAAGTTCTTCAGAGCTGTTCCTCAGTAGAGGAAGTAGCCAGGAGATCCTGTGATTGTCTGGCTGCCAGAAGCTCTATCTCTTTAGTGTTATCTAGCTTGCACCACCAGAAAGTGAGCTAAAATTGTACAGCAGCAGGCTAATAGAACACCTCCCCCTAAATTCACAGGATCCTCATTGCTGTCAGATGGCCACCGAGCCTCTATTTAAAACCTCCAGGGAAGGAGAGCCCCCCACCTCCCAAGGAGGAAATCTGTTCCACTGAGGAACCGCTCTAACGGTCAGGAAGTTCTTCAGAGCTGTTCCTCAGTAGAGGAAGTAGCCAGGAGATCCTGTGATTGTCTGGCTGCCAGAAGCTCTATCTCTTTAGTGTTATCTAGCTTGCACCACCAGAAAGTGAGCTAAAATTGTACAGCAGCAGGCTAATAGAATACGAACAGACTTTGGCAGTTGTGCAGACCTGTTATTTAAAGGGCAAAATACCAGAACCCGCATGCAATTGCTGTGCAGACTGTTTTCCGTCTGTCTCAGGAACGTGAGCATCGTGCTTTCCAGCGAGATGTGACAGAGTTCTTTGAACTCTCCCCATCTGAGACTGTGTGGATTGAAAATCTGGATGTTAGCATTTAGGGGGATTGCCCAGTCGGTCTGCATACCCATCGCATCAATTTGGTTACCTAATTTATATTATTATATTCTTCCTCTGTGTAATGCTGCCATATGATAAATGCATAAATAAATCTAAAGGGGTTTGCCAGATGGATTGGGTCGGTCTCCCAGCACCCATTAACATTCCTGGGATCCAAGATCACTGCAGATGGTGACTGCAGCCATGAAATTAAAAGAGTTGGGAGGACAGCTATGGCAAACCTACGCAGTGTAATAAGAACATAAGAGAAGCCATGTTGGATAAGGCCAATAGCCCCTCCAGTCCAACACTCTGTGTCACATAAGAACATAAGAGAAGCCAGGTTGGATCAGGCCAATGCCCCTCCAGTCCAACACTCTGTGTCACATAAGAACATAAGAGAAGCCCTGTTGGATCAGGCCAGTGGCCCCTCCAGTCCAACACTCTGTGTCACATAAGAACATAAGAGAAGCCAGGTTGGATCAGGCCAATGCCCCTCCAGTCCAACACTCTGTGTCACAGAAGAACATAAGAGAAGCCATGCTGGATCAGGCCAATGGCCCCTCCAGTCCAACACTCTGTGTCACAGAAGAACATAAGAGAAGCCATGCTGGATCAGGCCAATGGCCACTCCAGTCCAACACTCTGTGTCACATAAGAACATAAGAGAAGCCATATTGGATCAGGCCAGTGGCCCCTCCACTCCAACACTCTGTGTCACATAAGAGAAGCCCTGTTGGATCAGGCCAGTTGCCCCTCCAGTCCAACACTTTGGGTCACACAGTGGCCAATATATGTGTGTGTTCTCCCAGATAACACACACACACACCTATATATATATATATATATATATATATATATATATATATATATATATATATATATATATATATACACACACATACATACTGTGGCTTATAGCCACTGATGGGCCTCTGCTCCATATCTTTATCCAATCCCCTCTTGAAGCTGGCTATGCTTGTAGCCGCCGCCACCTCCTGTGGCAGTGCATTCCACATGTTAATCACCCTTTGGGGGAAGAAGGACTTCCTTTTATCCGTTTTAACCTGACTGCTCAGGTTAAAAAGCAGAGACATCAGCCTGCCAACAAAAGTCCATATAGTCAAGGCGATGGTATTCCCAGTAGTAATGTATGGCTGTGAGAGGTGGACCGTAAGGAAAGCCAAGCCCAGAAGAATATATCCTTTCGAACTGTGGTGCTGGAGAAAACTCTTGAGAGTCCCTTGGATTGCAAGAAGCAGTCAGTCCTAAGGGAAATCAACCCAGACTGTTTCCTGGAAGGTCGGATGCTGAAGCTCCAATACTTTGGCCACCCAGTGAGAAGGGAGCACTCCCTGGAGAAGATCCTGATGCTGGGAAAGACAGAAGGCCAAAGAAAAGGTGGACGGCAAAAGAGGATATGGCTGGACTGATGCAATCAACGTGAATTTGAGTGGACTTCAGAAGGTGGTGGAAGACAGGAGGGCCTGGCATGACTTGGTCCATGGGGTCGCAAAGAGTCGGACTCAACTGTGCGACTGAACAACAACAACCCAGCGCCCAGGAGGACAGAAGTTCTGCCTCCCTCTTCTGTCATGCCCAGTTCCTCTGCACCTCCCGTAGTTTGTTGTGCTTGTGAAGAAGAAAGCCCATCCTTGGCTTCTCTCAAGCAGCCTTCAGGTGTGCGGAGAGAGATGTCTGTGGCTGGTCCCTCAGCATCTTTATGGACCGCCCCAGATGGCCTCTTGGTGGGGCCCAAGTCCATCACCTGGCTCCAAACGGTGTCAGCGTTCAAAGGAGGCTACGTTGGAGCCACTCCCCAGCACTGGAAAACGCCTGCCCTGTACCCTGAAACCAGAATCTCCTTTTCCGTTCGGAAGATTTGGGGCTGCAAACGATCCGGGGTGGATCTCTTGCTGTAAAACACGTGCTTTGCTGGGCACTGCAGTCACTGATGCCAATATTTACATGCCTCTCTGTTGCTCTCTCTCACACACCCCAAGCATGTTTAAGCAGAAGGTTAAGCTTTTGTTTATAGCAGCCCCGTGGCGCAGAGTGGTAAAGCAGCAGTACTGCAGTACTGAGGTCTGAACTCTCTGCTCACAACCTGAGTTCAATTCCAGCGGAAGCTGGTTCAGGTAGCCAGCCCAAGGTTGACTCAGCCTTCCATCCTTCCGAGGTCAGTCATATGAGTCCCCAGCTTGCTGGGGGGAAAGTGTAGAGGACTGGGGAAGGCAATGGCAAAGCACCCCGCAAAAAGGTCTGTCGTGAAAACGTGAAAGCAACGTCACCCCAGAGTCGGAAACGACTGGTGCTTGCACAGGGGACCTTTCCTTTGAAGAACCCCGTGGTGCAGAGGGTTAAAGCTGCAGTACTGCAGTCCTGACCTCTGGTCACGACATGAATTTGACCCCGGCAGAAGCTGAGTCCAGGTAGCCGGCTCCAGGTTGACTCAGCCTTCCATCCTTCCGAGGTCGGTCAAAGAAGTCCCCAGCTTGCTGGGGGGAAAGTGTAGATGACTGGGAAAGGCAATGGCAAGCCACCCTGTAAAAAGGTCTGCCATGAAAACGTTGTAAAAGCAACTTCACCCCAAAGTCGGAATCGACTGGTGCTTGCACAGGGGATCTTTCCTTTCCTTTCTACACTGAAGGAGCCCTGTGGCTCAGAGTGGTAAAGCTGCAGTCTGAACTCTCTGCTCACAACCTGAGTTCGATCCCCAGCGGAAGCTGGGTTTTCAGGTAGCTGCCTCCAGGTTGACTCAGCCTACCATCCTTCCGAGGTCGGTCAAATGAGTCCCCAACTTGCTGGGGGGAAAGTGTAGATGACTGGGGAAGGCAAGGGCAAACCACCCCGTAAAAAGTCTGCTGTGAAAACGTTGCGAAAGCAGCATCACCCCAAAGTCAGAAACGACTGGTGCTTGCACAGGGGACCTTTCCTTTTCCTTCTCTTAAGCTTCTGTTGAGTCAACAGTGGGGGGCCTCTGGGGAAAGCAGATTTTTAAATGAGGGGGGGGAACTGTGCTGAATTCGGTGTGTTAGTGTTTTGAATCTGATGTGCTAACTGTGCAATGGAACAGGAGAAGGATTCTCCTTGCATTTATGGGAAGATTTTGTTAGACTGGAAGCAATTTCTCATATGATTATTTTTTTGAAGAAGACTGCAGATTTATACCCTGCCTCTCTCTCTGAATCAGAGTCTCAGAGCAGCTCACAATCTCCTGTATCTTCTCCCCCCACAACAGACACCCTGTGAGGCGGGAGGGCTGAGAGGGCTCTCACAGCAGCTGCCCTTTCAAGGACAACCTCTGCCAGAGCTATGGCTGACCCAAGGCCATTCCAGCAGGTGCAAGTGGAGGAGTGGGGAATCAAACCCGGTTCTCCCAGATAAGAGTCTTCACACTTAACCACTACACCAAAGTGGATCTCTATAAACAATGAAGATGTGCACAACCCACCACCCCCTCGACAAAAGCATCTTGGGGTCTGTTTACAAGATAATGAATGTGATGCAGAAAGTAGAGAAAGAGGTACTTTTCTCCCTTTCTCACAATTCGAGAACTTGTGGGCATTCGATGAAATTGCTGAGCAGACAGGTTAAAATGGATAAAAGGAAGTACTTCTTCACCCAAAGGCTGATTAACATGTGGAACTCACTGCCACAGGAGGTGGTGGCGGCCACAAGCATGGCCACCTTCAAGAGGGGGGGAGATAAAAATATGGAGCAAAGGTCCATCAGTGGCTATTAGCCACAGTGTGTGTGTGTGTGTGTATTTGCCACTGTGTGACACAGAGTGTTCGACTGGAGGGGCCACCGGCCTGATCCAACAGGGCTTCTCTAATGTTCTTATGTGACACAGAGTGTTGGACTGGAGGGGCCACTGGCCTGATCCAACAGGGCTTCTCTTATGTGACACAGAGTGTTGGACTGGAGGGGCCAATGGCCTGATCCAACAGGGCTTCTCTTATGTTCTTATGTGACACAGAGTGTTGGACTGGATGGGCCACTGGCCTGATCCAACATGGCTTCTCTTATGTTCTTATGTGACACAGAGTGTTGGACTGGAGGGGCCACTGCCCTGATCCAACATGGCTTCTGTTATGTTCTTATGTGACACAGAGTGTTGGACTGGATGGGCCAATGGCCTGATCCAACAGGGCTTCTCTTATGTTCTTATGTGACACGGACTGGAGGGGCCATTGGCCTGATCCAACAGTGCTTCTCTTATGTTCTTATGTGACACAGAGTGTTGGACTGGAAGGGTCATCGGCCTGATCCAACAGGGCTTCTCTTATGTTCTTATGGAGCGGAGGTCCGTCAGTGGCTACTAGCCACAGCATATTGTTGGAACTCTCTGGGGCAGTGATACTCTGTGTTCTACGTGCTTGGGGGGGGGGCACAGTGGGAGGACTTCTAGTGTCCTGACCCCACTGATGGACCTCCTGATGGTGCCTGGGTTTTTTTGGCCACTGTGTGACACAGAGTGTTGGACTGGATGGACATTGGCCTGATCCAACATGGCTTCTCTTATGTTCTTGTGTAATGAGGTCTGTATATGCTCCAACTCCTCCATTCTTGGAACCTTGAGGATGGTTGGGCATCACTTAAAACTCTCGGGAGGGGACCTTCGCTTGCTGCGGCATCTTAGAGTGAAGGAACTCTTTCTGCCCTTCCCTGTGTTGAACTGCCAGGTTCAGGGCTCGATTACCTGGGTCAAATTGCTGAGCAAACAGGTTAAGACGGATAAAAGGAAGTACTTCTTCACCCAAAGGGTGATTAACATGTGGAATTCACTGCCACAGGAGGTGGTGGCGGCCACAAGCATGGCCACCTTCAAGAGGGGTTTAGATAAAAATATGGAGCACAGGTCCATCAGTGGCTATTAGCCACAGTGTATGTGTGTATATAACATTTTTTGCCACTGTGTGACACAGAGTGTTGGACTTGATGGGCCGTTGGCCTGATCCAACATGGCTTCTCTTATGTTCTTATGTTCTTTTGCCGCTCCTGAGAGCGAGTTTGGTGTAGTGCTTAAGTGTGCGGATTCTTAACTGGGAGAACCGGGTTTGATTCCCCACTCCTCCACTTGCAGCCACTGTAATGACCTTGGGTCAGCCAGAGCTCTTGCAGAGCTGTCCTTGAAAGGGCAGCTGCTGTGAGAGCCTTCTCCAGCCCCACCCACCTCACAGGGTGTCTGTTGTGTGGAGGAGATGATATAGGAGATTGTGAGCCGCTCTGAGACTCTGATTCAGAGAGAAGGGCGGGGTATAAATCTGCAGTCTTCTTCTTCTTCTGAACTGGTATTGGTCGTTATTTTGGAGACATAAAAGTCTGTGGCTTTTGCGCTTGGCCAGGGAACTAGCACCATGGGCACACGCCAAAGAGAAGAGACACCCCCCCCCCCCCCGCTTTGGAGCATCAGTATCCCAAAACCAGACATGTGGGGAGAAGGGGACTTGAAGCTCCCCCCCCCCCCCCCAGGCAGGCGGACAGTGTCTGCACACGGGTGGGAGTGACATGGGCAGAGAGGGCTGGAACGGGCTGGCTCTCTGCTCCACGGAGCTACCTAGGAAACTTTGGTGCAGCCCCATAACTGAAGCCCGTTTATTTTACTGGGGAAGAGGGTGATCATGTTAATCCAATCAGAGGGCTGTTCAGGAGGACAGGTGTCTCTTTCCATTACTCTAACTAGCCCTGGAGAAGCAATCAGAGTGTCAGGGCTCATCAGGAGTGACGCTTGACGACACGCAGCCGTTCCCCAGCTCCCTTCTTGCGCACGCCGGACAGCTCTGGGGCTTGGGATGAGGCAAGGTGACATGCACACAAACACACACATGCAAGCCCCTGCCTGCTCTGTGGCTTTTTGGAGAAGGAACGCTGCCTGCTGTTCGTTCCCGGTTGTCATCGATTAAAGAAGCAAGTTCCTTGTGTCAAAAGAGAAGTTCTCTGCATGTCCTCCCAGGGCAAGGATCCCCAACTGTTTTGAGCTTGTGGGCACCTTCAGAACTCTGACACGGCTTGGCGGGCGCAGCCACCACAAGGGCTGCCGTGGGAGGCAGACGGTGGCTCAGTGGTAGAGCATCTGCTTGGTAAGCAGAACGTCCCAGGTTCAATCCCCAGCATCTCCAACTAAAAAGGGTCCAGGCAAATAGGCGTGAAGAACCTCAGCTTGAGACCCTGGAGAGCCACGAATGGGGCTGTGGCTCAATGGTGGAGCATATGGTAAGCAGAAGGTCCCAGGTTCAATCCCCAGCATCTCCAACTCGAAAGGGTCCAGGCAAGTAGGCGTGAAAAAGCTCAGCTTGAGACCCTGGAGAGCCATGAATGGGGCTGTGGCTTAGTGGTAGAGCATCTGCTTGGTAAACAGAAGGTCCCAGGTTCAATCCCCGGCATCTCCCACTAAAAAGGGGCCAGGCAAGTAGGTGTGAAAAAGCTCAGCTTGAGACCCTGGAGAGCCATGAATGCGGCTGTGGCTCAGTGGTAGAGCATCTGCTTGGTAAGAAGAAGGTCCCAGGTTCAATCCCCAGCATCTCCAACTAAAAAGGGGCCAGGCAAATAGGTGTGAAAAACCTCAGCTGGAGACCCTGGAGAGCCATGAATGGGGCTGTGACTAAGTGGTAGAGCATCTGCTTGGTAAGCAGAAGGTCCCAGGTTCAATCCCTGGCATCTCCAACTCAAAAGGGTCCAGGCAAGTAGGCGTGAAGAACCTCAGCTTGAGACCCTGGAGAGCCATGAATGGGGCTGTGACTAAGTGGTAGAGCATCTGCTTGGTAAGCAGAAGGTCCCAGGTTCAATCCCTGGCATCTCCAACTCAAAAGGGTCCAGGCAAATAGGTATGAAAAACCTCAGCTTGAGACCCTGGAGAGCCACTCCTAGGGGTCTTAGTGGATCATACGCTGAACATGAGTCAACAGTGTGATGCAGTGGTTAAAAAGGCAAATGCAGTTTTGGGCTGTATCAGCAGAAGTCTAGTGTCGAGATCCCGTGAAGTGATGGTATCGCTTTACTCTGCTCTGGTAAGTCCTCACCTGGAGTCTTGTGTTCACTTTTGGCCACCACATTTTAAGAAGGATATGGACAAGCTGGAATGCGTCCAGAGGAGGGTGATGAAGGTGGTGAGGGGTCTGGAGACCAAGTCCTATGAGGAAAGGTTGAAGGAGCTGGGGATGTTTAGCCTGGAGAGGAGGCGGCTGAGAGGTGATAGGATCACCATCTACAAGTCCTTGAAGGGCTGTCCTATAAAGGATGAGGTGTAATTGTTTTCTGTGGCCCCAGATGTTGGACCATAACCAGCAGGTTGAAATTAAATCAGAAGAGTTTCCGGCTCAACATTAGGAAGAACTTCCTGACCGTCAGAGCGGTTCCTCAGTGGAACAGGCTTCCTCTTTGGGGGTTGGACTAGATGACCCTGAAGGTCCCTTCCAACTCAGGAGGTGGTGGGCTCTCCTTCCTTGGAGGTTTTTCAACAGGGGCTAGATGACCATCTGACAGTGATGAAGATCCTTTGAATTTAGGAGGAGGGGTTTGCGAGTTTCCTGTATTGTGCAGGGGGTTGGACTGGATGACCCTGGAGGTCCCTTTGACCTCTATGATTCCTCCTCCTCTTTTTCCTCCTCCTCCTCCTTCTCTAACAAACATCTGCAGACATCTAATTTGTAGGGATGCCTACTTAGCTGCACCGCCCTATCCCATTGACGGGGCTGAGCTCCACCTCGTTCGTTTCCCCTTAAAGCAGGGGTGTCAAACATAAGGCCTTGTATGGCCCACAAGCAGCTGGTGCACAGGAGAGTGATGGAGGAGAGGAATGGGTGAGGCCACTCTAGTTGTGCCTTCAGCGTGGTCAAACAACCTCGTCTGCAGCAATCAAGCAGCGTGGGAACTTCTGCCCAATGCTGGATTGCTGGCACTCCAGTCCACCCAGGCAGATTTTCCTCTCTGCCAGTTTGGTGTAGTGGTTAAGTGTGCGGACTCTTATCTGGGAGAACCAGGTTTGATTCCCCACTCCTCCACTTGCACCTGCTGGAATGGCCTTGGGTCAGCCATAGCTCTGGCAGAAGTTGTCCTTGAAAGGGCAGCTGCTGTGAGAGCCCTCTCCAGCCCCACCCACCTCACAGGGTGTCTGTTGTGAGGGGAGAAGACATAGGAGATTGTAAGCCGCTCTGAGTCTCTGATTCAGGGAGAAGGGCGGGATATAAATCTGCAATTCTTCTTCTTATTCTTCTTCTTCTCTACCCCCTCCCTGCCCATGGAGGCTTGCCGTGAGGACACACCAACTTGGAGCTTACGAGCTGCTGCCAGTTTGGTGTAGGGGTTAAGCACGCAGGCTCTTATCTGGGAGAATCGGGTTTGATCCCCCACTCCTCCACTTGCACCTGCTGGAGTGGCCTTGGGTCATCCGTAGCTCTCGCAGAGTTGTCCTTGAAAGAGCAGCTGCTGCAAGAGCTCTCTCAGCCCCACCCACCTCACAGGGTGTCTGTTGTGGGGGAAGGAGATGAAAAAAATTGTAAGCCACCCTGAGTCTCTGAGATTCAGAGTTGAGGGCGGGAATGCATGCAATATCTTCTTCTAGGGAGCCAGCCTTGTGTAGTGGTTAAGAGTGTGGACTCTTATCTGGGGGAACTGGGTTTGAAGAAGAAGAAGATATTGGATTTCTATCCCACCCTCCACTCTGAACAGTCTCAGAGCGGCTCACAATCTCCTTTACCTTCCTCCCCCACAACAGACACCCTGTGAGGTAGATGAAGATATTGGATTTATATCCCGCCCTCCACTCCGAAGAGTCTCAGAGCGGCTCACAATCTCCTTTACCTTCCTCCCCCACAACAGACACCCTGTGAGGTAGATGAAGATATTGGATTTATATCCCACCCTCCACTCCGAAGAGTCTCAGAGCGGCTCGCAATCTCCTTTCTCTTCCTCCCCCACAACAGACACCCTGTGAGGCAGATGAAGATATTGGATTTACATCCCGCCCTCCACTCCGAAGAGTCTCAGAGCGGCTCACAATCTCCTTTCTCTTCCTCCCCCTCAACAGACACCCTGTGAGGTAGATGAAGATATTGGATTTACATCCCGCCCTCCACTCCGAAGAGTCTCAGAGCGGCTCACAATCTCCTTTCCCTTCCTCCCCCACAACAGACACCCTGTGAGGCAGATGAAGATATTGGATTTACATCCCGCCCTCCACTCCGAAGAGTCTCAGAGCGGCTCACAATCTCCTTTCTCTTCCTCCCCCACAACAGACACCCTGTGAGGCAGATGAAGATATTGGATTTACATCCCGCCCTCCACTCCGAAGAGTCTCAGAGCGGCTCACAATCTCCTTTCTCTTCCTCCCCCTCAACAGACACCCTGTGAGGTAGATGAAGATATTGGATTTACATCCCGCCCTCCACTCCGAAGAGTCTCAGAGCGGCTCACAATCTCCTTTCCCTTCCTCCCCCACAACAGACACCCTGTGAGGAGGGTGGGGCTGGAGAGGGCTCTCACAACAGCTGCCTTTTCAAGGACAACCTCTGCCAGAGCTATGGCTGACCCAAGGCCATGCCAGCAGGTGCAAGTGGAGGAGTGGCAAATTTGATTGTCCTTGAAAGGGCAGCTGCTGTGAGAGCCCTCTCAGCCCCACCCTCCTCACAGGGTTCTGTTGTGGGAGAGGAAGGTAGAGGGGACTGTGAGACTCTGAGATTTGGAGTGGAGGGCGGGCTATAAATCCAATAACAACTACTTTTTCTACTTCTACTGCTGCTGCTACTACTCCTGCTTCTTCTCTGTGTCGTTGAGCTGATCACCTTTGGAAAGAGTGGGGGGTCCGTTTTTTGGGGGGGCAGGGGTGGGGGGTTCTTCCCTCCTCCCCCAGATTTTTGCTCATGCATTTGGTTCCTCCCTCCCCACTCCAGCATCATTAAGAGACGCAGGCCGCTGTCGCTCCCCAATTCCCACCCCGAGCCCTTCCTATTGACAGTTATCCGGAATCCGAAGGAATTCAAGACAAATGATTAAGAGGACGGAGTTAATAAAATTTGAAAAATTGAGACCTGTCACTCGGCTAAACTTTTTTCAATACCACCGACAGGAAACATATTTCCCCAATGAGTGACCTTCCGCAGCTGCCCCGGTTCCGCAGCGCCGAGAGTGGGGCGGCCGGCCGGCTATTTATCAAATATTATAAACCAGAGCCTACTAATGCAAGCGATGTCTATGGGGGGGGAGAAGGGTGGATACCGTGTGGGGCCCGGGGCGTTGCCCAGGTGTCGATTCTCGGGCGCGAGAGACAGCCAGTGGGAGTTGACAGATTGCTTGTCTCCGGGACAGTACAAGGTTGTTGCCCTCTCAGCAGGCACACAATCGCCGCCGCCCGGACCACCGTGTCACATGGAGGTCCCCACTCCTGAGGGCAGCTGCCCCAGACCCGCGGAAGGGCCGGCGGGGTCAGGCCAGGGCTCCGAAGAAACCAGCGGCTACCTCTCCCTCCGACACCCGGATATTTATTAAAGCATAATATTTTATTGTCCGTCGGTACCGGAGGTGAAAATCGACCGGGTCTTAGGAGTCTGGTTCTATCAATTATTGCGGCAATTAGTCAAGTCGTCAAAACGGGGGGATTGGAACAATATTGGTTAGCCGTTATTAATAGATCTAAGGGAGGAAATTGGGGAGGGGGGGTGTAGCCGGCCTGGAAGATTCCCTCCTGGGAGGGGGGCGGGCAGAGAAAACTTTCTCTTTCAACGGAGGCAGACTGTTTGGCAACAAAAGAACGGGCGAAGGGACGACGGCGTTGTCTCTTTAAAGGATATTGAGTGGCCATGGGCCGGCATTATACCATCGCACCTGTCCCGATCATATTCTTTATTGGAGGTGACAGCGCACAGAGCTGAAATCACTCTGCGTCGGATGTTTATGGAGCACATTTTTCATTCTGTAAGCAAATATAGATCCCTTACGCTGGATCTTGAAAGTGGCTAATTTCTCTGTCTGCCTCTTGCTCGCTTCTCCCGGCTGTGCTGGAAGCCTCAGCAGCGTCACGAGGCAGCGCGCCAGAGCGATAGAGCAGAGGGGTGATGGCCGGAGAGACCTGTGTTCGAGTCCCTGCTCAGCAGTGATGTTCAAGTGACCTCAGGTCTCCCCAGTGAGCGTCACGGCTGAGAGGGGACTTGAGCCAGTTTGGTGTAGTGGTTAAGTGCATGGACTCTTATCTGAGAAAACCGGGTTTGACTCCCCACTCCTCTACTTGCAGCTGCTGGAATGGCCTTGGGTCAGCCAAGAGCTATGGCTGACCCAAGGCCATTCCAGCAGCTGCAAGTGGAGGAGTGGGGAATCAAACCTGGTTCTCCCAGAGAAGAGAGCTCTGGCTGACCCAAGGCCATTCCAGCAGCTGCAAGTGGAGGAGTGGGGAATCAAACCCGGTTCTCCCAGATAAGAGAGCTATGGCTGACCCAAGGCCATTCCAGCAGCTGCAGGTGGAGGAGTGGGGAATCAAAACTGGTTCTCCCAGAGAAGAGAGCTATGGCTGACCCAAGGCCATTCCAGCAGCTGCAGGTGGAGGAGTGGGGAATCAAAACTGGTTCTCCCAGAGAAGAGAGCTATGGCTGACCCAAGGCCATTCCAGCAGCTGCAGGTGAAGGAGGGGGGAATCAAACCCGGTTCTCCCAGATAAGAGAGCTGTGGCTGACCCAAGGCCATTCCAGCAGGTGCAAGTGGAGGAGTGGGGAATCAAACCCGGTTCTCCCAGATAAGAGAGCTCTGGCTGACCCAAGGCCATTCCAGCAGCTGCAAGTGGAGCAGTGGGGAATCAAACTCGGTTCTCCCAGATAAGAGAGCTATGGCTGACCCAAGGCCATTCCAGCAGGTGCAAGTGGAGGAGTGGGGAATCAAACCCGGTTCTCCCAGATAAGAGAGCTCTGGCTGACCCAAGGCCATTCCAGTAGCTGCAAGTGCAGGAGTGGGGAATCAAACCCGGTTCTCCCAGATAAGAGAGCTCTGGCTGACCCAAGGCCATTCCAGCAGCTGCAAGTGGAGGAGTGGAGAATCAAACCCGGTTCTCCCAGATAAGAGAGCTCTGGCTGACCCAAGGCCATTCCAGCAGCTGCAAGTGGAGAAGTGGGGAATCAAACCTGGTTCTCCCAGATAAGAGAGCTATGGCTGACCCATTCCAGCAGCTGCAAGTGGAGGAGTGGGGAATCCAACCTGGTTTTCCCAGACAAGAGAGCTCTGGCTGACCCGAGGCCATTCCAGCAGCTGCGAGTGGAGGAGTGGGGAATCAAACCCGGTTCTCCCAGATAAGAGAGCTCTGGCTGATCCAAGGCCATTCCAGCAGCTGCAAGTGGAGGAGTGGGGAATCAAACCCGTTTCTCCCAGATAAGAGAGCTCTGGCTGACCCAAGGCCATTCCAGCAGGTGCAAGTGGAGGAGTGGGGAATCAAACCCGGTTCTCCCAGAGAAGAGAGCTCTGGCTGACCCAAGGCCATTCCAGCAGGTGCAAGTGGAGGAGTGGGGAATCAAACCCGGTTCTCCCAGATAAGAGAGCTCTGGCTGACCCAAGGCCATTCCAGCAGGTGCAAGTGGAGGAGTGGGGAATCAAACCCGGTTCTCCCAGAGAAGAGAGCTCTGGCTGACCCAAGGCCATTCCAGCAGGTGCAAGTGGAGGAGTGGGGAATCAAACCCGGTTCTCCCAGAGAAGAGAGCTCTGGCTGACCCAAGGCCATTCCAGCAGCTGCAAGTGGAGGAGTGGGGAATCAAACCCGGTTCTCCCAGATAAGAGTCCGTACACTTAACCACTACACCAAACCGGCTCTCAGAGAGAAATGCTTTCTCTAGGCCAGCTGACAAGAGTGGTGGGGACTTTGGGGGGCCTACAATATGTGTGAAAGAGCCACTGTGTCTCCTGAGCCTCAAGTTTGGCCATCCCTGTTCTAGACCCTGGAAACTTGCAGGTGTTTTGAGATGCCCACATAATTTGGATTTATCTCCGCCTCTGGAATCATTGCCTGGGAATAGCTCCATTCGGTGCTTGCTGGAGCATTGCAGAGGTCCTGTGGTCCGTGCACCAACATGAGATTTTGGTTGCCCCAGAAGAGATTGGCAGGCTGCTTCTGCAGTTGGGGGTGCAGACCCCCGCCCCGAGAAGCCCCTCATTTCTCCCTGCCCTGCTTTTGCCCTCTCTTGTGCTGCCATTGTGCATTGTCCTTCGGGGTCCCGGCTGAGTCCGGCAACAGTTGAGGGTCAACGAGCCGAAAGCACCGCGTCTAATTGCAGCCGCGGTCGATCCATAGGAGCGCCGTCGGCCCGTGAGCGGGAACGCAGGGGAGACATTCATTTCTTGCTCGCTTTCGCTCGCCCCGTCCTGCAAACAGCTTTTCCTTGCCAAAGTCGATTGTTTCCGGCGAGGCCCCTCTTTTGTCGGCCCTCTGACATCCGTGCGCCTCGCCGCTGGTGGCCCCCTTGTCTTTTTCTGAGCTGGAGCAAAGGTTAAAGAGGGCGTCGGATCGCTGAGAGGCCGCAAGCTGCACGCGGGGCCGGCCGTCTTCTCCTCTCCTCTCCCACAGGCTGAGTTCCTCTTCTTCTTTTCCAGGTGCCAACCCCCTGCAGAGAAATGAAATGGGGCACACGGCCGTGGATTACGCCCGAGAAGGAGAGGTCATGAAGCTTCTGAAAGCGTCGCAAACAAAGGTGGGTGAGCCTGGATTCCGTTTTAGGAGAGCGGGCGTGCAGCGGGCCAACGAGGATGGGGGACTGGGGAGGTTCTTGGAACTGCTCTTCTGAAAAATCAGCTTTAGAGGAGGGTTCTAGCTGGTAACCACCCCGTAAAAAGTCTGCCGTGGAAACGTCGTGATGCGACGTCACTCCAGAGTCGGAAACGACTGTTGCTTGCACAGTGGGCTACCTTGACCTTTAAAGAGCCAGAGTGGCGCAGAGTGGTAAAGCTGCAGTACTGCACTCAAACTCTCTGCTCACGATCTGAGTTCGATTCCGGCGGAAGCTGGGCTCAGGTAGCCAGCTCCAGGTTGGCTCAGCCTTCCATCCTTCCGAGGTCGTTAAAGTCTCCAGCTTGCTGGGGGAAAAGTGTAGATGACTGGGGAAGGCAATGGAAAACCATCCCATAGCAAAAAGTCTGAGTTTGATCCCACCGGAAGCTGGGTTCAGGTAGCCGGCTCCAGGTTGACTCAGCCTTTCATCCTTCCGAGGTCGGTCAAATGAGTCCCCAGCTTTCTGGGGGGAAAGTAGAGATGACTGGGGAAGGCCATGGCAAACCACTCCGTAAAAAAAAGTCTGCCGCGAAAATGTCGTGATGCGACATCACCCCAGAGTTGGAAACGACTGGTGCTTGCACAGGGGACTACCTTTACCTTTTTCTAGCTGGGGGTGGAAATCTAGCAGGCGCTCCTTTGCATATTTGGCCACAGAGCCCTGATGTAGCCAGTCCTCCTGGAGCTTATAAAAAAGAGCCTTGTAAGCTCTTGGAGGATTGGCTACATCAGTGGGTGTGTGGCTTAATATGCAAATGAGCTGCTGCTAGATTTCCACCCCTGGTTCTAGCAAAACTGCTTAATGCATGTATGCCGGGGGTGGCCAACGGTAGCTCTCCAGATGTTTTTTTTTTGCCTACAACTCCCATCAGCCCCAGCCATTGGCCCTGCTGGCTGGGGCTGATGGGAGTTATAGGCAAAGCAAAACTTCTGGAGAGCTACCGTCGGCCACCCCTGATGCATGCTATCGAGTAAGCAGTTTGGTGTAGTGGTTAAGTGTGCAGACTCTTATCTTGGAGAACCGGGTTTGATTCCCCACTCTTCCACTTGCACCTGCTGGAATGGCCTTGGGTCAGCCATAGCTCTGGCAGAGGTTCTCCTTGAAAGGGCAGCTGCTGTGAGAGCCCTCTCCAGCCCCACCCACCTCACAGGGTGTCTGTTGTGGGGGAGGAAGGTAAAGGAGATTGTGAGCTGCTCTGAGATTCTTCGGAGTGGAGGGCGGGATATAAATCCAATATCTTCATCTACCTCACAGGGTGTCTGTTGTGGGGGGGAAGGGAAAGGAGATTGTGAGCTGCTCTGAGACTCTTCGGAGTGGAGGGCGGGATATAAATCCACTATCTTCATCTACCTCACAGGGTGTCTGTTGTGGGGGAGGAAGGAAAAGGAGATTGTGAGCCGCTCTGAGACTCTTCGGAGTGGAGGGCGGGATATAAATCCAATATCTTCTTCTTCTAAAGCTGCCTGGACAGCTTTGGATATTGTGTTTCAGAGAGGGTGAAGTGCATGAAAGGCCACCCGTTCTCCGCCTCCTAGACCCGGGATCCCCAGCTGTTTTGAGTCCTTTGGAATTCTGATGCAGCATGGCGGGGACGACCAGAAAATGGCGACCGCAGGAAATGAAGCCAGCCACACAATAGCTACCACAGCTGACCTTAAGCCACATGGTGAAGAGACTTGTGGGCACAGGGCAGGGGTCACGGGATGTATGTGTGGGGGGGAAGGTATTTGTGAAGTTCCTGTGTTGTGCGGGGCGCAGCTTTATTTGTGGGAAGCGCTCCTTTGCGTATTAGGCCATACCCCCTGGTGTAGCCAATCCCGCTGGAGCTTACAGTAGGCCTTGTGCTAAGAGCCCTGTAAGCTCTTGGAGGATTGGCTACCCTAGGGGTGTGCGGCCTAATATGCAAAGGAGTCCCTCCCACAAAAAAGGCCCTGCTGCGGGGGTGGAGTTGGACTAAACCCTGGAGTCCCTTCCGGCTCTGTGGTTCTGTGATCTTTGTGCTGCCAAACTAGTGTTTTTAAAAGTCTGCACAGGCAATCCTAGAGTTGGAAGGGACCTCCAGGGTCAACTAGTCCAGCCCCCTGCACAAAGCAGGAAACTCACAAACACCTCCCCCTAAATTCACAGGATCGTCATTGCTCTCAGATGGCCATCTAGCCTCTGTTGAAGAACCTCCAAGGAAGGAGAGCCCACCACCTCCTGAGGAGGAAGCCTGTTCCACTGAGGAACCGCTCTAGCGGTCAGGAATCATAGAGTTGGAAGGGACATCCAGGGTCATCTAGTCCAACCCCCTGCACAATGCAGGAAACTCACAATACCTCCCCCTAAATTTACAGGATCTTAATCGCTGTCAGATGGCCATCTAGCCTCTGTTTAAAAACCTCCAAGGAAGGAGAGCCCACCACCTCCCGAGGGAGTCTGTTCCACTGAGGAACCGCTCTAATGGTCAGGAAGTTCTTCCTAATGTTGAGCCGGAAACTCTTTTGTTTTAATTTCAACCCATTGGTTCTGGTCCTACCTTCTAGGGCCACAGAAAACAATTCCACACCCTCCTCTATAGGACAGCCCTTCAAGTACTTGAAGATGGTGATCCTATCACCTCTCAGCTGCCTCCTTTCCAGGCTAAACATCCCCAGCTCCTTCAACCTTTCTTCATAGGACTTGGTCTCCAGACCCCTCAGCATCTTCGTCGCCCTCCTCTGGACCCGTTCCAGCTTGTCTATATCCTTCTTAAAATGTGGAGAGTAAAGCGATACCATCACTTCACGTGGTCTGAACACTAGACTTCTGTTGATACAGCCCAAAATTGCATTTGCTTTTTTAGCTGCCACATCACACTGTTGACTCATGTTCAGCGTATGATCCACTAAGACCCCTAGATCCTTTTCACACAGACTACTGCTAAGACAAGTCTCCCCCATCCTATAACCATGCACTGGATTTTTCCTACCGAAATGCAGAACTTTACATTTATTCCTGTTAAAATTCATTTTATTGATTTTAGCTCAATTTTCCAGCCAAATGTTCAGTGGCCAATCAGAAGTACTGCTGTGCAAAGATCACTCCCACTTTCTAGGAACACCAGGTGAGCACCAAGTAAGGTGTCCACAAGCACGAGAGCACCCCCCCCCCCACACTCAAGACAAAAACACCGTCTCACGGAATGCAGGTGTATCTTCTTCAATTTGTGAAGACCTGCAGGGTGCTTCCTTTCAGATACTTGCTGCTTTCAGCGGGGCTGAAACGGCCCTTGCTGGCTTAGCTAAGAGAATATAACAGGAGCCAGTATTACTGATTGCAAATCAAGTCGCAACGCGGTTTAGCCTGGGAAATAGCTACCCTGTCTTGACTTTGCTGATCTGGCCAGCTGGATCCACTCCATGGTAACATTAACATAAGAACGTAAGAGAAGCCATGTTGGATCAGGCCAGTGGCAAATCCAGTCCAACACTCTGTGTCACATAAGAACATAAGAGAAGCCCTGTTGGATCAGGCCAATGGCCCGTTCAGTCCAACCCTCTGTGTCACATAAGAACATAAGAGAAGCCCTGTTGGATCAGGCCAGTGGCCCCTCCAGACCAACACTCTGTGTCACATAAGAACGTAAGAGAAGCCATGTTGGATCAGGCCAGTGGCAAATCCAGTCCAACACTCTGTGTCACACAGCGGCCAAAAAAACCAGGCACCATCAGGAGGTCCATCAGTGGGGCCAGGACACTAAAAGCCCTCCCACTGTTGCCCCCCCCCCCAAGCACCAAGAAGACAGAGCATCTCTGCCCCAGACATAAGAACATGAGAGAAGCCATGTTGGATCAGGCCAGTGGCAAATCCAGTCCAACACTCTGTGTCACACAGTGGCCAAAAGAGAAGCATAAACATAGAAGAAGCTATGTTGGATCAGGCCAGTAGCCCATCCAGTCCAACACTCTGTGTCACACAGTGGCCCCAAAAAACCCAGGTGCCATCAGGAGGTCCACCAGTGGGGCCAGGACACTAGAAACCCTCCCACTGTGCCCCCTCCCCAAGCACCAAGAATACACAGCATCACTTCCCCAGACATAAGAACGTAAGAGAAGCCATGTTGGATCAGGCCAGTGGCAAATCCAGTCCAACACTCTGTGTCACATAAGAACATAAGAGAAGCCCTGTTGGATCAGGCCAGTGGCAAATCCAGTCCAACACTCTGTGTCACATAAGAACATAAGAGAAGCCCTGTTGGATCAGGCCAGTGGCAAATCCAGTCCAACACTCTGTGTCACATAAGAACATAAGAGAAGCCCTGTTGGATCAGGCCAGTGGCCCCTCCAGTCCAACACTGTGTCACATAAGAACATAAGAGAAGCCCTGTTGGATCAGGCCAGTGGCCCCTCCAGTCCAACACTGTGTCACATAAGAACATAAGAGAAGCCCTGTTGGATCAGGCCAGTGGCCCCTCCAGTCCAACACTCTGTGTCACATGAGAACATAAGAGAAGCCATCTTGGATCAGGCCAGTGGCCCCTCCAGTCCAACATTCTGTGTCACATAAGAACATAAGAGAAGCCCTGTTGGATCAGGCCATTGGCAAATCCAGTCCAACACTCTGTGTCACATAAGAACATAAGAGAAGCCATGTTGGATCAGGCCAGTGGCAAATCCAGTCCAACACTCTGTGTCACATAAGAACATAAGAGAAGCCATGTTGGATCAGGCCAGTGGCAAATCCAGTCCAACACTCTGTGTCACATAAGAACATAAGAGAAGCCCTGTTGGATCAGGCCATTGGCAAATCCAGTCCAACACTCTGTGTCACATAAGAACATAAGAGAAGCCATGTTGGATCAGGCCAGTGGCAAATCCAGTCCAACACTCTGTGTCACATAAGAACATAAGAGAAGCCATGTTGGATCAGGCCAGTGGCAAATCCAGTCCAACACTCTGTCACACAGGGGCCAGAAAACCCCAGGTGCCAATAGGAGCTACACCAATGGGGCCAGGACACTAGAAGTCCTCACACTGTTGCCCCTCCCAAGCGCCCAGAATTCAGAGCATCACTGCCCCAGACACAGAGTTCCATCTATGCCCTGTGGGCTAAGAGCCACCAATGGATCTCTGCTCGATATGTTTATCCATAAGAGACTAGACTACTGCAGTGCACTCTACATAGGTCTCCCCTTGACATCTACTCCAGTTGACGTAGAATGCTGCAGCCTGGTAGTTATTATCTCTAAAAGGAGGGAAGAGAGAATCCAGCGGAGCTGAACAAGTCACAGGAGCGGCCTTGGCGTCTGTGGCTGGGCCAACGCATTCCACATGCCGCAGCGGAGAAAGAGGGAAGCAATTTTCGGGCGTGTCAGGAGGAGCGCTCTGGATTTGTGGCTTGCCTCTGCCTGAAGTCTGGTCGTCTTCAGAGCTGCTTCGTGATGAATATACAGCTGGGGGGGATTTGCTGGCGGAGGGTTTGCCAGCCCCACTTTTCCTGCCGGGAGCCCGCCGAGAGTCTTTGAGAATTTATTGCCCATTTTAATCACCGCTGGAGAATGAATTGGCGGCGCTATTAACGGAGGAGACGCGGCCCATCGATTTTATTTACATACGCCGGTGACAAAGCGGCGGCAAGACATTTCCATATGCGAATGCCGTTTCCGTTTTTAGGAGAGCTCTCCCACACACCTGCTCCAGATGCATCTCACTCTTGTAAAGAGTCATGGAAAAGCATGAAGCAAACGGAATTGTAGCTAGATTTGTTTATTACCTCTGTTTAGGGGAGGGGCTTTAGCTCAGTGGTACAGCTTTGCATGCAGAAGGTCCCAGGTTCAATCCCCGGCATCTCCAGTTAAAGCGACCAGGCAGGAGGTGATGGGAAAGAACCTCAGTGGCTCAGTAGCAGAGCCTCTGCTTGGCATGCAGAAGGTCCCAGGTTCAATCCCCGGCATCTCCAGTTAAAGGGACCAGGCAGGAGGTGATGGGAAAGAACCTCAGTGGCTCAGTGGGAGAGCCTCTGCTTGGTATGCAGAAGGTCCCAGGTTCAATCCCCGGCATCTCCAGTTAAAGGGACCAGGCAGGAGGTGATGGGAAAGAACCTCAGTGGCTCAGTGGGAGAGCCTCTGCTTGGTATGCAGAAGGTCTCAGGTTCAATCCCTGGCAACCCGACTGCTCAGCAAATTCACGGCGTGTCCACGAGTTCTTGTATTGTGAGAAAGGGGGGAAAGGACTTCTTTCTCTTACTTCTACCTTCTGTTCTGGATTGACCAATGCTGACCTTGGTGGGCCAAGGTCTGTTTCAGTATGAGGGAGTTTCTTATGTTCACCCGTGGAGAGGGTAACCCAGCAAAGTGGCATAGCATCTGTTTGGCAAGCAGCAAATCCCAGTTCAGCGCCCATGAGCAGGCAGAGGCCGATGGGGAAGACCTCTGCCTGAGACCCTGGAGAGCCTCTCTGAGTAGACAAGACGGACGTAGGTTGACCAAGGCTCTGATTCAGTAGAAGGCAGTTACGTGAGCCCATGTGTCCACTCCTCATCCATCTTACAGGGCAGATCTTTCGTAGCCAGCACACTGCGTTGCTGCTGCTGGAGAAAAATCGAAGGATGGACAGAGTGTCAGACTTTGGCTTTCACAGGGAATCACGTCTGCCATCGCCTGATGTCCCTGGACTGCCGTGGTGGCCTCCCGTCCAAATACTAACCAGGACCGACCCTGCTTAGTCTCCAAGATCTGATAAGATCAAGCTAGCCAGTTTGGTGTAATGGTTAAGTGTGCGGACTCTTATCTGGGAGGACTGGGTTTGATTCCCCACTCCTCCACTTGCAGCTGCTGAGATGGCCTTGGGTTAGCCATAGCTCTGGCAGTGTTGTCCTTGAAAGGGCAGCTGCTGTCAGAGCTCTCTCAGCCCTACCCACCTCACAGGGTGTCTGTTGTGGCGGGGGGGGGGGGGGAGAGAAGATACGGGAGATTGTAAGCCGCTCTGAGACTCTGATTCAGAGAGAAGGGCGGGGTATAAATCTGCAGTCGTCATCTTCTTCTTCTTGCTGGTGCTGCTGTTGGAAAAACTTGAAGGATAGACAGAGTATTAGGCTTTGGCTTTCAGAGGGAAGCAAGTTTGCCATTGCCTGATGTCCCTGGACTGTCCTGGTGGTCTCCCATCCAGGGACTAACGACGGCTTAGCTTCGAGGATCTTGACAGGATTGGGCTAGCCTGAGCGGTCCAGGTCAGGTCTGTACATAGTTACTTGCATCGCTTAAGGCACCATTGTGGCCACATGAGCCTCCCTGAAGTCACAGATGCACCTGGGTTTTGGCCACTGTGTGACACAGAGTGTTGGACTGGAGGGGCCACTGGCCTGATCCAGCAGGGCTTCTCTTATATTCTTATGTGACACAGAGTGTTGGACTGGAGGGGCCACTGGCCTGATCCAGCAGGGCTTCTCTTATATTCTTATGTGACACAGAGTGTTGGACTGGAGGGGCCATTGGCCTGATCCAACATGGCTTCTCTGATGTTCTTATGTGACACAGAGTGTTGGACTGGAGGGGCCACTGGCCTGATCCAGCAGGGCTTCTCTTATGTTCTTATGTGACACAGAGTGTTGGACTGGATGGGCCATTGGCCTGATCCAACAGGGCTTCTCTTATGTTCTTATGTGACACAGAGTGTTGGACTGGATGGGCTTCTCTTATGTTCTTATGTGACACAGAGTGCTGGTCTGGATGGGCCATTGGCCTGATCCAACAGGGCTTCTCTTATGTTCTTATGTGACACAGAGTGTTGGACTGGATGGGCCATTGGCCTGATCCAACAGGGCTTCTCTTATGTTCTTATGTGACACAGAGTGCTGGACTGGATGGGCCATTGGCCTGATCCAACAGGGCTTCTCTTATGTTCTTATGTGACACAGAGTGCTGGTCTGGATGGGCCATTGGCCTGATCCAACAGGGCTTCTCTTATGTTCTTATGTGACACAGAGTGCTGGACTGGATGGGCCATTGGCCTGATCCAACAGGGCTTCTCTTATGTTCTTATGTGACACAGAGTGCTGGTCTGGATGGGCCATTGGCCTGATCCAACAGGGCTTCTCTTATGTTCTTATGTGACACAGATTGTTGGACTGGATGGGCCATTGGCCTGATCCAACAGGGCTTCTCTTATGTTCTTATGTGACAAAGAGTGCTGGACTGGATGGGCCATTGGCCTGATCCAACAGGGCTTCTCTTATGTTCTTATGTGACACAGAGTGTTGGACTGGATGGGTCATTGGCCTGATCCAACAGGGCTTCTGTTATGTTCTTATGTGACACAGAGTGTAGGACTGGAGGGGCCACTGGCCTGATCCAACAGGGTTTCTCTTATGTTCTTATGTGACACAGAGTGTTGGACTGGAGGGGCCACTGGCCTGATCCAACAGGGCTTCTCTTATGTTCTTATGTGAAACAGAGTGTTGGACTGAAGGGGCCATTGGCCTGATCCAACATGGCTTCTCTTATGTTCTTATGTGACACAAAGTGTTGGACTGGATGGACCATTGGCCTGATCCAACATGGCTTCTCTCATGTTCTTTTGTCTGGGGCAAGTGATGCTTTGTATTCTTGGTGCTTGGGGGGCAACAGTGGGAGGGCTTCTAGTCTCCTGGCCCCACTGATGGACCTCCTGATAGCACTTGGGGTTTTTGGCCACCGTGTGACACAGAGTGTTGGACAGGATGGGCCATTGACCTGATCCAACATGGCTTCTCTTATATTCTTATCTTCTTATGGACCTCCTGATGGCGCCTGGGTTTTTTGGCCCCTGTGTGATACAGAGTGTTGGACTGGATGGGCCACTGCCCTGATCAAACATGACTCCTCTTCTGTTCTTATGTCTGGGGCAGTGAAGCTAGAAGAGAGCCAGTTTGCTGTAGTGGTTTAGTGTGCAGACTCATATCTGGGAGAACCATTAGGTTTGTGCCAGTATACAATTTTTGTACATTGTATTTTTGTAGCATCACTGAACACAGTTGTTTGGGGTTTTTGTACTGCAGAATCTTGTAGCAGTGAGTTCCGCAGGGTCAGTTGTGGACTGTGCAAATCAATTCAGGGTCCATCAGTTCCGTTGCCTGTGTCTTGGAAGCAGCGGTTTCTTTTTCATCCCGGCCACTCCGGAGAAGGAGCTTTCGCTCACCGATCGGTTAGCTTTTTGTTACGCCGCTCCCTCAGCCTCTGCCCTCGAGTCACATCCGATCATTTATATGATGACAGAGCAGCTTTTATGTATTCTTTTCAAAACGTGGGAAAAAAAACAGGATGGGGGGGGCAAAAAAAAGAATTGGCCTATATATTCAGGAAGACAGAGACGTATCGACGGGGCCGGAGTAGTTTGAGGTGGGTGATATATACGGAGCCTGAGGGAGCTCCGCCGTCGACACTCTGGATGCAATCCAGCAAGTTCCGCTGGGATCGGCGAGGAAGTTATTGCTCCATATAGAAGCATTAGGACTGATGGGGGTGTCTCTGCTACACACTAGACGGATAGCGGCAACCGGCACTGGATTGTTTTCTATTTGTTCTGTTTTGCTTTTTTAAAGAACCTCTGTCAAGGTCAGAAACGTGGCAGGAAACGCACCGGCAAGATTTGCTGCCTTTCTAAGCCAGGTGGGACGGCACTGTCTTCCCATGCTGCGCGCTTACGCTAGTCATGCTGCTTCCAGAGGTACTCTCAGAGAATGCAGAATCTGGGGAAGAGGCACAGTGGGAGGGCTTCTGGAGTTCTGGCCCTGCTGGTGGACCTCCTTATGGCACCTGGGGTTTTTTGGCCACTGTGTGACACAGAGTGTTGGCCTGGATGGGCCATTGCCCCGATCCAAAAGGGCTTCTCTTATGTTCTTATGTCTGGGGCAGTGATGCTCTGTATTCTTGGTGCTTGCGGGGGGCAAAAGTGGAAGGGCTTCTAGTGTCCTGGCTCCACTGATGGACCTCCTGATGGCACCAGGTTTTTTGGCAACTGTGTGACACAGAGTGTTAGCCTGGATGGGCCATTGGCCTGATCCAAAAAGGCTTCTCTCATGTTCTTATGTCTGGGGCAGGGATGCTCTGTCTTGGTGTTTGGGGGGGGGGCACAGTGGGAGGGCTTCTAGTGTCCTGGCTCCACTGATGGACCTCCTGATGGCACCTGGGTTTTGGCCACTGTGTGACACAGAGTGTTGGACTGGATGGGCCATTGGCCTGATCCAAAAAGGCTTCTCTCATGTTCTTATGTCTGGGGCAGGGATGCTCTGTCTTGGTGTTTGGGGGGGGGGGGCACAGTGGGAGGGCTTCTAATGTCCTGGCTCCACTGATGGACCTCCTGATGGCACCTGGGTTTTGGCCACTGTGTGACACAGAGTGTTGGACTGGATGGGCCATTGGGCTGATTCAACATGGCTTCTCTCATGTTCTTATGTCTGGGGCAGGGATGCTCTGTATTCTTGGTGCTTTGGAGGGGCAACAGTGGGAGGGCTTCTACTGTCCTGGCCCCACTGATAGACCTCCTGATGGCGCCTGGTTTTTTGGCCACTGTGTGACACAGGGTGTTGGACTGGATGGGCCATTGGGCTGATCCAACAAGGCTCCTCTGATGTTCTTAAACCAACAAACAACAGAAGCCCTGACCATGGAAATCCTGCAGAACTCTTCCGCTGCCTTATCATCATTGGTCCATCGAAGTCAGTATTGTCTACTCAGACTGGCAGCAGCTCCTCAGGGTCTCAACCTGAGTTTTTTCACGCCTATTTGCCTGGACCCTTTTTAGTTGGAGATGCCAGGGATTGAACCTGGGACCTTCTGCTAACCAAGCAGATGCTATACCACTGAGCCACCGTCCAACTCCTAATCTGGGGAAGAGGCAGAGTGGAAGGGCTTCTAGTGTCCTGGCCCTGCTGGTGGACCTCCTGATGGCCCCTGGGTTTTTGGCCACTGTGTGACTCAGAGTGTTGGACTGGATGGGTCATTGGCTTCTCTTATGTCTAGGGCAGTGATGCTTTATCTTCTTGGTGCTTAGGGGGGCACTTTGTGACACAGAGTGTTGTCCTGAGCCAACGTAAGAACAAGTCATGTTGGATCAGGCCAGTGGCCCCCTCCAGTCCAACACTCTTGTGTCATACAGTGACCAAAAAACCCCAGGTGCCATCAGGAGGTCCACCAGTGGGGCCAGGACACTAGAAGCCCTCCCACTGTGCCCCTCCCAAGCACCAAGAATACAGAGCATCACTGCCCCAGACAGAGAGTTCCAACAATACGCTGCAGCTAATAGCCACTAAGAGAACATAGAAACATAAGAGAAGCCATGTTGGATCAGGCCAGTGTCCCCTCCAGTCCAACACTCTGTGTCACACAGTGACCAAAAAAACCCAGGTGCTATCAGGAGGTCCACCAGTGGGGCCAGGACACTAGAAGCCCTCCCGCTGCCCCCACCAAACACCAAGAAAACAGAGCATCCCTGCCCCAGACAAAGAGTTCCAAGAATACCCTGTCGCTAATAGCCACTGATGGACCTCTGCTCCATATTTTTATCCCATCCCCTCTTGAAGCTGGCTATGCTTGTAGCCGCCACCACCTCCTGTGGCAGTGAATTCCACATGTTAATCACCCTTTGGGTGAAGAAGGACTTCCTTTCATCTGTTCTAACCCGACTGCTCAGCAATTTCATTGAGTGCCCACAAGTTCTCGTATTGTGAGAAAGAGAGAAAAGGACTTCTTTCTCTACCTTCTCTATCCCGTGCATAATTTTGCAAACCTCTCTCATGTCACCCCTCAGTCGACGTTTCTCCAAGTTAAAGAGCCCTGAGTGCTTTAAGCTTTCTTCATAGGGAAAGCGTTCCAACCCCTGTAATCATTCTAGTTGCCCTTTTCTGCAACAAGAAATGGAGATTTCTAAGTCAAATGCAACACACATCCTAATAAGTTTGATTAGAACCGGTAAGTCAGATAAGAATCCCTTGTCCCTATTCAGCCATGGGGAAGGCCGTTGTTCTGAATTTGTGAATGGACTCCCCTCCCAGAGCTGAACAGGGACGTTGGCTTCTTATCTCACTACTGATGCCAGTTTGGTGTAGTGGTTAAGTGCGCAGACTCTTATCTGGGAGAACCAGGTTTGAATCCCCACTCCTCTACTTGCAGCTGCTGGAATGGCCTTGGGTCAGCCAGAGCTCTCTTCTCTGGGAGAACCGGGTTTGATTCCCCACTCCTCCCCTTGCAGCTGCTGGAATGGCCTTGGGTCAGCCAGAGCTCTCTTATCTGGGAGAACCGGGTTTGATTCCCCACTCCTCCACTTGCAGCTGCTGGAATCGCCTTGGGTCAGCCAGAGCTCTTATTTGGGAGAACTGGGTTTGATTCCCCACTCCTCCACTTGCAGTTGCTGGAATCGCCTTGGGTCAGCCAGAGCTCTTATTTGGGAGAACTGGGTTTGATTCCCCACTCCTCCACTTGCACCTGCTGGAATGGCCTTGGGTCAGCCAGAGCTCTCTTATCTGGGAGAACCAGGTTTGATTCCCCACTCCTCCATTTGCACCTGCTGGAATGGCCATGGGTCAGTCAGAGCTCTCTTATCTGGGAGAACCGGGTTTGATTCCCCACTCCTCCACTTGCAGCTGCTGGAATGGCCTTGGGTCAGCCAGAGCTCTCTTATCTGGGAGAACCGGGTTTGATTCCCCACTCCTCCACTTGCAGCTGCTGGAATGGCCTTGGGTCAGCCAGAGCTCTCTTCTCTGGGAGAACCGGGTTTGATTCCCCACTCCTCCACTTGCACCTGCTGGAATGGCCTTGGGTCAGGCAGAGCTCTCTTATCTGGGAGAATTGGGTTTGATTCCCCACTCCTCCACTTGCACCTGCTGGAATGGCCTTGGGTCAGCCAGAGCTCTCTTATCTGGGAGAACCGGGTTTGATTCCCCACTCCTCCACTTGCACCTGCTGGAATGGCCTGGGGTCAGCCAGAGCTCTCTTATCTGGGAGAACCGGGTTTGATTCCCCACTCCTCCACTTGCAGCTGCTGGAATGGCCATGGGTCAGCCAGAGCTCTCTTCTCTGGGAGAACCGGGTTTGATTCCCCACTCCTCCACTTGCAGCTGCTGGAATGGCCTGGGGTCAGCCAGAGCTCTCTTATCTGGGAGAACCGGGTTTGATTCCCTACTCCTCCACTTGCAGCTGCTGGAATGGCCTTGGGTCAGCCAGAGCTCTCTTATCTGGGAGAACCGGGTTGGATTGCCCGCTCCTCCACTTGCAGCTGCTGGAATGGCCTTGGGTCAGCCAGAGCTCTCTTATCTGGGAGAACCGGGTTTGATTCCCTACTCCTCCACTTGCAGCTGCTGGAATGGCCTTGGGTCAGCCAGAGCTCTCTTATCTGGGAGAACCGGGTTGGATTCCCCACTCCTCCACTCACACCTGCTGGAATGGCCTTGGATCTTTAATGGACTTTAATCTAGATCAGGGGTGGGGAACCTCCATCCCAAGGTACGTATGTGGCCCTCGAGGTCACTTGGTGTGGCCCTCGGGGATTGCTGGGCCGAACCAAGCCACGTGGCAGCCTCCCTGGGGCCTGGCTGGCCAGCGAGGATCATGGGGCCCAGCCGCACAGTGCAGCAGCCTCCCCAGGGCCAGGCAGGGATCACAGGGCTCAGATGTACTGTGGGCAGCCTCCCTGGGGCCTGGCTGGCCGGCCAGAATTGCTTCAGGGCCCGGAAAAGTTACTGCCACGGTTCAGTTTGCACTTTTTTATCCCAGAGGGTGTGGCCTAATATGCTAATATTGGGGTGTGTGGTCTAATATGCTACTGAGTTCCTGCTGGGCTTTTTCTACAAAAAAGCCCTGGATCTATGCATTTGCCTAGGGCAGCAGGCCGGGTGTGTGCTCACCAGGTTAGGCTCTCCCCACATGCCTTCACGTAGAAAAACAATTATTTGCATTAATTTTGCTGGCCTGAATCATTCTCCCTCAGCAGAGCACAGTTTTTTAAGTTGATAATTTTGTATGATCCGCGAATGATGTTTAATAATAATAATAATAATAATAATAAAAAAATTTATTCTTATATCCCGCCCTCCCCCGCCGAAGCGGGCTCAGATGTTATAAATATCCATATGGCCCTTGGCAGAAGAAAGGTTCCCCACCCCTGATCTAGATCATAGAATGCTAGATTTGGAAGGGACCTCCAGGGTCATCTAGTCCAACCCCCTGCACAATGCAGGAATTTCACAACTACCTCCCCCTAAATTCTCAGGATCTTCATTGCGGTCAGAGGGCCATCCAGCCTCTGTTGAAAAACCTCCAAGGAAGGAGAGCCCACCGCCTCCCGAGGAAGCCTGTTCCACTGAGGAACTGCTCTAACAGAATCCTAGAGTGGGAAGGGACCTCCAGGGTCATCTAGTCCAACCCCCTGCACAATGCAGGAAACCCACAGATACCTCCCCCTAAGTTCACAGGATCCTCATTGCTGTCAGGTGGCCATCTAGCCTCTGTTTAAAAACCTCCAAGGAAGGAGAGCCCACCACCTCCCGAGGAGGAAGCCTGTTCCACTGAGGAACCACTCTAATGGTCAGGAATCCTAGAGTTGGAAGGCACCTCTAGGGTCATCTAGTCCAACCCCCTGCACAATGCAGGAATTTCACAACTACCTCCCCCTAAATTCTCAGGATCTTCATTGCGGTCAGAGGGCCATCCAGCCTCTGTTGAAAAACCTCCAAGGAAGGAGAGCCCACCACCTCCCGAGGAAGCCTGTTCCACTGAGGAACTGCTCTATCAGAATCCTAGAGTGGGAAGGGACCTCCAGGGTCATCTAGTCCAACCCCCTGCACAATGCAGGAAACCCACAGATACCCCCCCCTAAGTTCACAGGATCCTCATTGCTGTCAGGTGGCCATCTAGCCTCTGTTTAAAAACCTCCAAGGAAGGAGAGCCCACCACCTCCCAAGGAGGAAGCCTGTTCCACTGAGGAATCACTCTAAGGGTCAGGAATCATAGCGTTGGAAGGGATCTCCAGGGACATCTAGTCCAACCCCTGCGCAATGCAGGAAACTCACAAACACCTCCCCCTAAATTCACAGGACCTTCATTGCTGTCAGATGGCCCTCTAGCCTCTGTTGAAAAGCCTCTAAGGAAGGAGAGCCCACCACCTCCCGAGGAGGAAGCCTGTTCCTGAGGAAGCTTACATTGTGCTTCTACTCCTTGAGTCCATATTTCACAACACCCCTCCTGCCTTCTGAGTGGGCTATAGAGTCATAGAATCGGAAGGGACCTCCAGGGCCATCTAGTCCAACACCCTGCACAGTGCAGGAAACACACAAATATCTCCCCTTATAAGGACTCAGAGATCTTGTCTCTGACAAGCTTGAACCCCGAAAATCTTGTAGCTCTGTAAGGTGCTAGTGGGCTCGAATGTAGCTGTTCTACTTCAGACCAGCATGACTGGAATCGCTTTACTCTGCTTTGGTAAGGCCTCACCTGGAGTCTTGTGTTCAGTTTTGGGCACCACATTTTGAGAAGGATCAAGACAAGCTGGAACGGGTCCAGAGGAGGGCGACGAAGATGGTGAGGGGTCTGGAGACCAAGTCCTATGAGGAAAGGTTGAAGAATCTGGGGATGTTTAGCCTGGAGAGGAGGCGGCTGAGAGGTGATTGGATCACCATCTTCAAGGACTTGAAGGGCTGTCATAGAGAGGATGGTGTGGAATTGTTTTCTGTGGCCCCATGAAGTAGGACCAGAACCAATGGGTTGAAATTAAATCAGAAGAGTTTCCGGCTCAACATAAGGAATAACTTCCTGACCGTTAGAGCAGTTCCTCAGTGGAACAGGCTTCCTCGGGAGGTGCTGGGCTCTCCTTTCTTGGAGGTTTTTCAGCAGAGGTTCGATGGCCATCTGACGGCGATGAAGATCCTGTGAATTTGGGGTAGGTATTTGTGGGTTTCCTGCATTGTGCAGGGGGTTGGACTAGATGACCCTGGAGGTTGTTTCCATTTCTAGGATTCTCGTTTGGAAGTTTTTAAGCAGAGGCTAGATGGCCATCTGACAGCAATGAAGATCGTGTGAATTTAGGGGGAGGTGTTTGTGAGTTCCCTGCATTGTGCAGGGAGTTGGACTAGATGACCCTGGAGGCTCCTTCCAACTCTTCTATGATTCTAACATGCTTCCTGCTTTGGAGGTGGTGGGTTCTCCTTCCTTGAAGGTTTTTAAACAGAGGCAAGATGGCCATCTGACAGCAATGAGGATCCTGTGAATTTAGGGGGAGGTGTTTGTGAGTTCCCTGCATTGTGCAGGGAGTTGGACTAGATGACCCTGGAGGTTCCTTCCAACTCTTCTATGATTCTAACATTCTTCCTCCTTGGGAGGTGGAAGGTTTTCCTTCCTTGGAAGTTTTTAAACAGAGGCTAGATGGTCATCTGACAGCAATGAGGATCCTGTGAATTTAGGGGGAGGTGTTTGTGAGTTCCCTGCATTGTGCAGGGAGTTGGACTAGATGACCCTGGAGGTTCCTTCCAACTCTTCTATGATTCTAACATTCTTCCTCCTTGGGAGGTGGAAGGTTTTCCTTCCTTGGAAGTTTTTAAACAGAGGCTGGATGGCCATCTGACAGCAATGAGGATCCTGTGAATTTAGGGGGAGGTGTTTGTGAGTTCCCTGCATTGTGCAGGGGGTTGGACTAGATGACCCTGGAGGTCCCTTCCAATTCTAGGATTCTAAGTTGCTGGTGGGCTTAAATCTAGCTGTTCTACTTCAGGCCAGCATTTATTTTTATTTTTCAGATTTATATCCTACCTCCCTCCGACAAGCTCAGGGCAGCATGACTATACCCTCTGACACTTTGTCCCCCCCCCCCCCCCATTTGCATCTTGAAGCAGTTTATGCCGAATCCTCTCTTATCTTAAGGGCATGTTTGCTATGCAGACGTTTTGCAGGACCTGATCCCGATGACCCCTCTCCTCCTCCTTCCCACAGTTCCAGGAAGAGCAGCGCAAGAGAGAAATAGAGGAACGGCGTCGTTTTCCCCTGGAGCAGAGGCTGCGAGAGCACATCATCGGGCAGGAGAACGCCATAGCAACTGTCGGAGCCGGTAAGAGTCCGTCCACTTCGATTAGCCTGTTGCTTTGCAGGAGCCTTCTGAGAAGCCGGGGGCAACGTTCCCTCTAAGCTGCAGAGCTTCGAGAGCAAAAATTCTGCTCTGCGAGCGACTGGCATTAAATTTGTGAGTGACTGGCTCTAAAGTCGTGAGCAGCTGCATAAATTATTGTGCTCTGGGGTCAGTTTTCCTGAGCTAAGTCAAGAATGCGCGAGCTGGAGGCTTAAAAACGGTGCGCTAGCTCGCGCTCACTCAGCTTAGAGGGAACGCTGGTGTGGGGGACGGTATCCATCTCACGAAGGGGATGGCCCATTCCTGACTTGCCAGGACTGGTTCCGTGCGTGCTGGAGAAAGTGTACAGTCCGTTGTGAGCATGCTCAGCATTTCACCTTCGGGTAACTCCGTTTTGTTCTTGGGAGATAAGTTTCTTTGTCGTGATGTCGAGGGGAAAAAACGTGAGGAAATGTGAGGAAATCATTCATTACCTTGTGAAGAAATGGGATAACTATTTAGTAAAGGATGCAAATCTGTTTAATACAGGAGAGAATTTCCGTGTGTGTGTGTGTGTGTAGGAAAGGGGGTAGATTTCACCAGGAACTTGGAAACGGGGAGTTAGAGGGTCTAAGTTTCCAGTGGCTGGGGGGGGCGGGGGGGGGGGCACTGCCAGGCAAACTGTCCAACTGCATCTCCCACCATCCTCAAATTGTGTCTCTGTTGCATACACTTGTTGCCTCCAAAGCATTCTGTGCCCCGCCTGTTTTAAGGTTCCCAGGAAGAAGGAAGAAGATATTGGAATTATACCCTGCCCTGTACTCTGAATTTCAGAGTCTCAGAGCAGCTTGCAATCTCCTTTATCTTCAACTTGGATCAGGCCAGTGGCCCATCCAGTCCAACACACAGTGGCCAAAAAAAACAGGCGCCCTCAGGAGGTCCATCAGTGGGGCCAGCACTAGAAGCCCTCCCACTGTACCACCCACCAAGCACCAAGAACACAGAGCATCACTGCCCCAGACACAGAGTTCCAACAATACCAGAACCAAGAATATAAGAGAAGCCATGTTGAATCAGGCCAATGGCCCATCCAGTCCAACACCCTGTGTCGCATAAGAACCTAAGAGAAGCCCTGTTGGATCAGGCCAGTGGCCCATCCAGTCCAACACTCTGAGTCACACAGTGGCCAAAAAAACCAGGCGCCCTCAGGAGGTCCATCCGTGGGGCCAGCACTAGAAGCCCTCCCACTGTGTCAACCACCAAGCACCAAGAATACAGAGCATCATTGTCCGAGACACAGAGTTCCAACAATACCAGAACCAAGAATATAAGAACATAAGAGAAGCCCTGTTGAATCAGGCCAATGGCCCATCCAGTCCAACACACTGTGTCACACAGTGGCCAAAAAATCCAGGCGCCCTCAGGAGGTCCATCAGTGGGGCCAGGACACTAGAAACCCTCCCACTGTACCCACCCGAGCACCAAGAATACAGAGCATCATTGTCCGAGACACAGAGTTCCAACAATACCAGAACCAAGAATATAAGAACATAAGAGAAGCCCTGTTGGATCAGGCCAGTGACCCCTCCAGTCCAACACACTGTGTCACACAGTGGCCAAAAAATCCAGGCGCCCTCAGGAGGTCCATCAGTGGGGCCAGGACACTAGAAACCCTCCCACTGTACCCACCCGAGCACCAAGAATACAGAGCATCATTGTCCGAGACACAGAGTTCCAACAATACCAGAACCAAGAATATAAGAACATAAGAGAAGCCCTGTTGAATCAGGCCAATGGCCCATCCAGTCCAACACTCTGTGTCACATAAGAACATAAGAGAAGCCCTGTTGGATCAGGCTAATGGCCCCTCCAGTCCAACACTCTGTTTCACTTAAGAACATAAGAGAAGCCCTGTTGAATCAGGCCAATGGCCCATCCAGTCCAACACTCTGTGTCACATAAGAACATAAGAGAAGCCCTGTTGGATCAGGCCAGTGGCCCCTCCAGTCCAACACTCTGTGTCACATAAGAACATAAGAGAAGCCCTGTTGGATCAGGCCAGTGGCCCCTCCAGTCCAACACTCTGTGTCACATAAGAACATAAGAGAAGCCCTGTTGGATCAGGCCAATGGCCCCTCCAGTCCAACACTCTGTTTCACTTAAGAACATAAGAGAAGCCCTGTTGAATCAGGCCAGTGGCCCATCCAGTCCAACACCCTGTGTCGCATAAGAACATAAGAGAAGCCATGTTGAATCAGGCCTATGGCCCATCCAGTCCAACACCCTGTGTCGCATAAGAACCTAAGAGAAGCCATGTTGGATCAGGCCAGTGGCCCATCCAGTCCAACACACTGTGTCACATAAGAACATAAGAGAAGCCATGTTGGGTCAGGCCAGTGGCCCATCCAGTCCAACACCCTGTGTCGCATAAGAACATAAGAGAAGCCATGTTGGGTCAGGCCAGTGGCCCATCCAGTCCAACACCCTGTGTCGCATAAGAACATAAGAGAAGCCCTGTTGGATCAGGCCAATGGCCCATCCAGTCCAACACCCTGTGTCGCATAAGAACATAAGAGAAGCCATGTTGGATCAGGCCAGTGGCCCATCCAGTCCAACACACTGTGTCACACAGTGGCCAAAAAATCCAGGTGCCCTCAGGAGGTCCATCAGTGGGGCCAGCACTAGAAGCCCTCCCACGGTGCCACCCCCCAAATATCAAGAATACAGAGCATCACTGCCCCAGACATAAGAACATAAGAGAAGCCATGTTGGATCAGGCCAATGGCCCCTCCAATCCAACACTCTGTGTCACATAAGAACATTAGAGAAGCCCCGTTGGATCAGGCCAGTGGCCCCTCCAGTCCAACACTCTGTGTCACATAAGAACATAAGAGAAGCCATGTTGGGTCAGGGCAGTGGCCCATCCAGTCCAACACTCTGTGTCACATAAGAACATAAGAGAAGCCATGTTGGGTCAGGGCAGTGGCCCATCCAGTCCAACACACAGTGGCCGAAAAAACCAGGTGCCCACAGGAGGTCCATCAGTTGGGCCAGCTCTAGAAGCCCTCCCACTGTGGCAGCCCCCAAATATCAAGAATACAGAGCATCACTTGCCCCAGACAGAGAGTTCCAACAAGACGTTGTGGCCTTTGAAACTTTAAATTACAAGTGATCTCCAGGGGACGGCCACCGCGGAAGGTGGATTCTGTGGCATTGTTCCCGACGGAATTCCTTCTCCTCCCAAACCCTTCGTGGCTCAGGCTGCACCTCCCAAGATCTCCAGTTGCTTCCCAACTCAGAGCAATGTAACTGCCCTTTGAAACTATCAATCAGGGTGGCCAAACTTGTTTCACGTAAGAGCGAAATGGAAGGAAGAAAGGAAGGAAGGAAGTTCTCTGGTAAGACCTCACCAGGAGTACTGTGTTCAGTTTTGAGCAGCATTTTTTAAGAAAGGATATAGACAAGCTGGAAGGGGTCCTGAGGAGGGTGACAAAGATGGTGAGGGGTCTGGAGACCAAGTCCTATGAGGAAAGGTTGAAGGAGCTGGGGATGTTTAGCCTGGAGAGGAGGCAGCTGAGAGGTGATAGGATCACCATCTTCCAAGTCCTTGAAGGGCTGTCCTATAGAGGATGGTGTGGAATTGTTTTCTGTGGCCCCAGAAGGTAGGACCAGAACCAATAGGCTGAAGTTAAATCCAAAGAGTTTCCGGCTCAACATTAGGAAGAACTTCCTGACCGTTTGAGCGATTCCTCGGTGGAACAGGCTTCCTCAGGAGGTAGTGGGCTCTCCTTCCTTGGAGGTTTTTAAGCAGAGGCCGGATGGCCATCTGACAGCAATGAGGATCCTGTGAATCTAGGGGGAGGTATTTGTGAATTTCCTTCATTGTGCAGGGGGTTGGACTAGATGACCCTGGAGGTCCCTTCGATGATTCTAAAAGGAAGGAAGGAAGGACGGGAGGAAGGAAGAAAGGAAGGCAGGAAGGCAAATAGACAGGTGGTGGGAGGGATAGGTGGAAAGAAAGCAACTTTAACTTTAAATGCATTCTCCAAGCTTCTGGCTGTCTTAACTTGGAGAAGAGATTTTAAGAGACAAACGCCTTCTCCAAGAGGTGGGCAGGGAGGAGAGCTTTGAGAGCCGCACAGTATGTGTGAAAAGGCCATTTCTGGCTACCGAAGCCCAGTTTGGCCATCTCTGCTATAGATATACTTAGCATAAGGTTGGGTTTGTTTTTTTTACCAGAGTGGCTCAGGAGGTCACCAAGCAGAAACTGGGGTGTGTGATGTCATGGGTGCTGGGGACCCTGCAGAAGAAGCTGAGCCTGCAGAAGAAACTGTGCCCCTGCCACCTGCACCAGTGCCCCCACCTCCTGCTGGAGAAGATCCCAGCCCCCCTGCCTCGCCCTCTCGGGTGGTGCGTGTGCGTGAGCGCCTCCGTCAGGACCTCAGGGATCGGAGGAGGGCGGCACGCTCACGAGCAAGACGCTCCCTGACCCCTGAGTTCTGAGAGGATTCTGGCCCTTCTAAGAGCAAGGATGCTTGAGTCTCAGCAGGATCCTGGCTGCCTCTCAGAGCCAGCAATTAGCCCAAATGGGCAACAGCCAGCAGAGGGCTATATAGCTGTAGGCTTTGGGAGGAGGCTTTGTGGAAGCAACTAGTCATCTCCCTGACGTTCTAGCATCCACTCCGGCTTGACTTTGGTTTCTGGACTCCCTGACTTTGGCCTGTGACTTCTGGACTCCCTGACCTCGGCTTCTGGACCTCGGACCTGCGATACTTGTACAGTGATTCGGATTTGGCGCCTCGGACCCTCCTGCTTACTGGCTACAGACCTCGGACTGCCCCTGGACTTTGCCTGACCCGGCCCCAGCCGTGACATGTGAGAATGAACGGAGCAAGGCACCCAGCACAAACCCACATGGCACCCAGTTTCCTGTCCTGGAGACGCAAGACGGGGGACAGACCACGCTCTCGAGCAGAGCTCTCTGAAACCTCCGGCTGCGTTTGGACGGAAAAATAAGGAAACTGTTTTCAGCTGCTCCCTCGCTTCAGAGCGCAGCGCGTAGTAAATAAAGAATATTAAAACTCTTTGTCAGCCTGCCGGTTCCTCTGTCTCCCACTCTTGCATTCACGAGACCATTAAGAGGGATGGATGGAAGGAAGGATGGGGGAGAGAAGCCTCCAGATGAGAAAGAGAGAAACCCGCTCCTGGAACATCGTGAGCGGCGCTCACCCCTCTGTTGGGCCAGGCCAGTTTGCGCTTCCTACCTTCACCTGTTTGCACCAGCGGCCTGCTCTTGTGAAGGGTGTGATGCCGCAGGAGAGAATTTGAGCCAGCTCTTGGAGGCAACCGGAACGATTCAAGAGTTGGAACTCTTTCCCTACGAAGAAAGGTTGAAACGCTTGGGGCTCTTGAGCTCGGAGAAACTTCGACCGACGGGTGACGTGACAGAGGTTTGCAAGATTATGCATGGGATGGAGAAGGTAGAGAAAGAAGCACTTTTCTCCCTTTCTCGCAATACAAGAACTCGTGGGCATTCGATGAAATTGCTGAGCAGTCGGGTTAAAAAGGATAGAAGGAAGTCCTTCTTCACCCAAAGGGTGATTAACACGTGGAATTCACAGCCACAGGAGGTGGTGGCGGCTACAAGCATAGCCAGCTTCAAGAGGGGATTGGATAAGCATATGGAGCAGAGGTTCATCCATGGCTATTAGCCACAGTATATTGTCGGAACTCTCTGTCTGGGGCAGTGATGCTCTGTCTTCTTGGTGCTTGGGGGGGGCAACAGTGGGAGGGCTTCTAGTGTCCTGGCCCCGCTGGTGGACCTCTTGATGGCACCTGGGGGTTTTTTGGCCCCTGTGTGACACGGACTGGACGGGACATTGGCCTGATCCAACAGGGCTTCTCTTATGTTCTTATGTGACACAGAGTGTTGGACTGGACGGGTCATTGGCCTGATCCAACATGGCTTCTCTTATGTTCTTATGTGACACAGAGTGTTGGACTGGAGGGGCCATTGGCCTGATCCAACAGGGCTTCTCTTATGTTCTTATGTGACACAGAGTGTTGGACTGGAGGGGCCACTGGCCTGATCCAACATGGCTTCTCTTATGTTCTTATGTGACACAGAGTGTTGGACTGGAGGGGCCATTGGCCTGATCCAACAGGGCTTCTCTTATGTTCTTATGTGACACAGAGTGTTGGACTGGACGGGTCATTGGCCTGATCCAACATGGCTTCTCTTATGTTAAACCAGGGCTTTTTTTAGCAGAAACACACAGAGGGTGTGGCCTAATATGCAAATGTGTTCCTGCTGGGGGTTTTTCTTTTAAAAAGCCCTGTGTGAACCAATGGTGATATCAGGGGCATGGCCTAATATGCAAATGAGTCCCTGCTGGGCTTTTTCTTAAAAAAAATCCATGTGAGACAGTGGGGATGTCAGGGGTGTGGCCTAATATTCGGATGAGTTCCTGCTGAGCCTTTTCTGCCAAAAAAGTCCTACATGAAACTATCACAGCATCCCTGTGGTTTTGACAAGTCTGAAGAGGATTTGAGATCCGGGCACTCTCAGCCTTCCTTGTAAGGTTGCCATCTCTGGGTTGGGAAATCCCTGGAGGTTTTTTTGGGAGGTGGAGCTTGAGACAGGCCGGGTTTGGGAAAGAGAAGGACTTCAGTGGGGAGCGACACCATAGAGTCCACCTCCCTAAGTGACAGTTTTCTCCAGGTGACCTTACCTCTGTCACCTGGTGACCTCTTATAATCCCAGGAGATCTCCAGCTACTACCTGAAGATTAAACCAGTGCAAAAAACACTACCATCCGTGCTAAACAAATATAAATTATATGAATTACTAACCAATGTTTACCTTATTTCATATATACTATATGCTCAATTTACAAGTGTGCTTTTAGCACACGAAAGCTTACATCCTCAATAAAACTTTGCTGCTCTTAGAATCATAGAATCCTAGAGTTGGAAGGGACCTCCAGGGCCATCTAGTCCAACCCCCTGCACAATGCAGGAAACTCACAAACACCTCCCCCTAAATTCACAGGATCCTCATTGCTGTCAGGTGGCCATCCAGCCTCTGTTGAAAAACCTCCAAGGAAAGAAGCCTGTTCCACTGAGGAACCGCTCTAACGGTCAGGAAGTTCTTCTTAATAGAATCATAGAGTTGGAAGGGACCTCCAGGGTCATCTAGTCCAACCCCCTGCACAATGCAGGAAACTCACAAACCCCTCCCCCTAAATTCTCAGGATCTTCATTGCTGTCAGATGGCCATCTAGCCTCTGTTGAAAAATCCATCACCTCCCGAGGAAGCCTGTTCCACTGAGGAACTGCTCTATCAGAATCCTAGAGTTGGAAGGGACCTCCAGGGTCATCTAGTCCAACCCCCTGCACAATGCAGGAAACTCACAAACCCCTCCCCCTAAATTCTCAGGATCTTCATTGCTGTCAGAGGGCCATCTAGCCTCTGTTGAAAAATCCATCACCTCCCGAGGAAGCCTGTTCCACTGAAGAACTGCTCTATCAGAATCCTAGAGTTGGAAGGGACCTCCAGGGTCATCTAGTCCAACCCCCTGCACAATGCAGGAAACTCACAAACCCCTCCCCCTAAATTCTCAGGATCTTCATTGCTGTCAGAGGGCCATCTAGCCTCTGTTGAAGAACCTCCAAGGAAGGCGAGCCCACCACCTCCGGAAGAAGCCTGTTCCACTGAGGAATCACTCTAACGGTCAGGCAGTTCTTCCTCATTTTGAGCCGGAAACTCTTTTGATTTAATCCCAACTTAAAGGTACTCTTGGACCCCAGCTTTGTTCTGCTGCTTCGGACTCCCACGGCTGCCCACCTGGATCTAACACTTTACAGAACACCTCAAGAAAAGCTAAAGCATCCAGTGGACTCACCAGATCCACTCCTTTGTCGGAGCTGCCCACAACAAGGAATCCCTCAAAGTTCTCTATAGAGAAGATTTCGTCCCTGGCCAGCAAACAGCCTCTAAAGCAGGGTTGGTCCAACTGTGGCTCAGGAGCCACGTGTGGCTCTTTCACACATCTTGTGTGGCTCTCACAGCCCCTGCCACCCCATCAGCTGGCTTCGGGAAGGCATTTGTCTCTTTAAAGCACTTCTCCAAGCCAAGCCAGATGGTGGCTTGGAGAACACATTTAAAGTTGCTTTCCTTCCACCTCTCCCCAAAATCTATTCCTTCCTTCCTTCCTTCCTTCCTTCCTTCCTTCCTTCCTTCCTTCCTTCCTTCCTTCCTTCCTTCCTTCCTTCCTTCCTTCCAACATCTGACATTCATGTTTTGCAGCTCTCGCACATCTGATGTTTGTTCTATGCGGCTCTTGCCAAAGGGTGATTAACACGTGGAACTCACTGCCACAGGAGGTGGTGGCGGCTACAAGCATAGCCAGCTTCAAGAGGGGATTTGATAAAAATATGGAGCAGAGGTCCATCAGTGGCTATTAGCCACAGTGTGTGTGTGTGTGTGTGTACTGGCCACTGTGTGATACAGAGTGTTGGACTGTATGGGCCATTGGCCTGATCCAACAGGGCTTCTCTTAGTTTCTTATGTGTGACAAAGAGTGTTGGAATGGATGGGCCATTGGCCTGATCCAGCATGGCTTCTCTTATGTGTGACACAGAGTGTTGGACTGGATGGATCATTGGCCTGATCCAGCATGGCTTCTCTTATGTTCTTATGTGACACAGAGTGTTGGACTGGATGGGCCATTGGCCTGATCCAACATGGCTTCTCTTATGTTCTTATGTGTGACACAGAGTGTTGGACTGGATTGGCCACTGGCCTGATCCAACATATCTTCTCTTATGTTCTTATGTGTGACACAGAGTGTTGGACTGGATGGGCCATTGCCCTGATCCAACAAGGCTTCTCTTATGTTCTTATGTGACACAAAGTGTTGGACTGGAGGGGCCACTGGCCTGATCCAACAGGGCTTCTCTTATGTTCTTATGAGACACAGAGTATTGGACTGCATGGGCCATTGGCCTGATCCAACAGGGCTTCTCTTATGTGACACAGAGTGTTGGACTGGAGGGGCCACTGGCCTGTTCATGTTGTTTAACTGTAATTTTATCTACCTGTATAGCTAAACTTGAATTGTGTTGTTAGCCGCCCTGAGCCTGCCCCGGTGGGGAGGGCGGGATATAAATAAAATTTTGTTGTTGTTGTTGTTCTTATGTGACAAAGAGTGTTGGACTGGAGGGGCCACTGGCCTGATCCAACAGGGCTACTCTTATGTTCTTATGAGACACAGAGTATTGGACTGCATGGGCCATTGGCCTGATCCAACAGGGCTTCTCTTATGTTCTTATGCGTGACACAGAGTGTTGGACTGGAGGGGCCACTGGCCTGATCCAACAGGGCTTCTCTTATGTGACACAGAGTGTTGGACTGGAGGGGCCACTGGCCTGATCCAACATGGCTTCTCTTATGTGACACAGAGTGTTGGACTGGAGGGGCCACTGGCCTGATCCAACATGGCTACTCTTATGTTCTTATGAGACACAGAGTATTGGACTGCATGGGCCATTGGCCTGATCCAACAGGGCTTCTCTTAAGTTCTTATGTGACACAGAATGTTGGACTGGAGGGGCCACTGGCCTGATCCAACAGGGCTTCTCTTATGTGACACAGAGTGTTGGACTGGAGGGGCCACTGGCCTGATCCAACAGGGCTTCTCTTAAGTTCTTATGTGACACAGAGTGTGGGACTGGAGGGCCCACTGGCCTGATCCAGCAGGGCTTCTCTTATGTTCTTATGCGTGACACAGAGTGTTGGACTGGAGGGGCCACTGGCCTGATGCAACAGGGCTTCTCTTATGTTCTTATGTGACACAGAGTGTTGGACTGCAGGGGCCATTGGCCTGATCCAACAGGGCTTCCCTTATGTTCTTATGTGACACAGAGTGTTGGACTGGAGGGGCCACTGGCCTCATCC
This sequence comes from Heteronotia binoei, assembly GCF_032191835.1. NCBI lineage: Eukaryota > Metazoa > Chordata > Lepidosauria > Squamata > Gekkonidae > Heteronotia > Heteronotia binoei. Next base: position 54,849 of record NW_026800200.1, on the reverse strand, counting down.
AACATGGCTTCTCTTACGTTCTTATGTGACACAGAGTGTTGGACTGGAGGGGCCACTGGCCTCATCCAACATGGCTTCTCTTATGTTCTTATGTGACACAGAGTGTTGGACTGGAGGGGCCACTGGCCTGATCCAACAGGGCTTCTCTGATGTTCTTATGTGACACAGAGTGTTGGACTGGAGGGGCCACTGGCCTGATCCAACAGGGCTTCTCTTATGTTCTTATGTGACACAGAGTGTTGGACTGGAGGGGCCATTGGCCTGACCCAACAGGGCTTCTCTTATGTTCTTATGTGACACAGAGCGTTGGACTGGATGGGCCACTGGCCTGATCTAACAGGGTTCTCTTATGTTCTTATGTGACACAGAGTGTTGGACTGGAGGGGCCCCTGGCCTGATCCAACAGGGCTTTTCTTATGTTCTTATGTGACACAGAGTGTTGGACTGGAGGGGCCACTGGCCTGATCCAACACGGCTTCTCTTATGTTCTTATGTGACACAGAGTGTTGGACTGGATGGGCCATTGGCCTGATCCAACAGGGCTTCTCTTATGTTCTTATGTGACATAGAGTGTTGGACTGGAGGGGCCACTGGCCTGATCCAACAGGGCTTCTCTTATGTTCTTATGTGACACAGAGTGTTGGACTGGAGGGGCCATTGGCCTGATCCAACATGGCTTCTCTTATGTTCTTATGTGACACAGAGTGTTGGACTGGAGGGGCCACTGGCCTGATCCAGCAGGGCTTCTCTTATGTTCTTATGTGACTCAGAGTGTTGGACTGGAGGGTCCACTGGCCTGATCCAGCAGGGCTTCTCTTATGTTCTTATGTGACTCAGAGTGTTGGACTGGAGGGGCCACTGGCCTGATCCAGCAGGGCTTCTCTTATGTTCTTATGTGACACAGAGTGTTGGACTGGAGGGGCCACTGGCCTGATCCAACAGGGCTTCTCTTATGTTCTTATGTGACTCAGAGTGTTGGACTGGAGGGTCCACTGGCCTGATCCAACAGGGCTTCTCTTATGTTCTTATGTGACACAGAGTGTTGGACTGGAGGGGCCACTGGCCTGATCCAACAGGGCTTCTCTTATGTTCTTATGTGACACAGAGTGTTGGACTGGAGGGTCCACTGGCCTGATCCAACAGGGCTTCTCTTATGTTCTTATGTGACACAGAGTGTTGGACTGGAGGGGCCACTGGCCTGATCCAACAGGGCTTCTCTTATGTTCTTATGTGACACAGAGTGGTGGACTGGAGGGGCCACTGGCCTGATCCAACATAGCTTCTCTTATGTAACACAGAGTGTTGGACTGGAGGGGCCATTGGCCTGATCCAACAGGGCTTCTCTTGTGTTCTTATGTGACTCAGAGTGTTGGACTGGAGGGACCACTGGCCTGATCCAACATGGCTTCTCTTGTGTTCTTATGTGACACAGAGTGTTGGACTGGAGGGTCCATTGGCCTGATCCAACAGGGCTTCTCTTATGTTCTTATGTGACACAGAGTGTTGGACTGGAGGGTCCACTGGCCTGATCCAACAGGGCTTCTCTTATGTTCTTATGTGACACAGAGTGTTGGACTGGAGGGGCCACTGGCCTGATCCAACAGGGCTTCTCTTATGTTCTTATGTGACACAGAGTGGTGGACTGGAGGGGCCACTGGCCTGATCCAACATAGCTTCTCTTATGTAACACAGAGTGTTGGACTGGAGGGGCCATTGGCCTGATCCAACAGGGCTTCTCTTGTGTTCTTATGTGACACAGAGTGTTGGACTGGAGGGGCCACTGGCCTGATCCAACAGAGCTTCTCTTATGTGAAACAGAGGGTTTGACTGGAGGGGCCACTGGCCTGATCCAACAGGGCTTCTCTTATGTTCTCATGTGACACAGAGTGTTGGACTGGAGGGGCCACTGGCCTGATCCAACAGGGCTTCTCTTGTGTTCTTATGTGACACAGAGTGTTGGACTGGAGGGGCCACTGGCCTGATCCAACATGGCTTCTCTTGTGTTCTTATGTGACACAGAGTGTTGGACTGGAGGGGCCACTGCCTGATCCAACAGGGCTTCTCTTATGTTCTTATGTGACACAGAGTGTTGGACTGGAGGGGACACTGGCCTGATCCAACAGGGCTTCTCTTATGTTCTTATGTGACACAGAGTGTTGGACTGGAGGGGCCACTGGCCTGATCCAACAGGGCTTCTCTTATGTTCTTATGTGACACAGAGTGTTGGACTGGAGGGGCCACTGGCCTGATCCAACAGGGCTTCTCTTGTGTTCTTATGTGACACAGAGTGTTGGACTGGAGGGGCCACTGGCCTGATCCAACAGGGCTTCTCTTATGTTCTTATGTGACACAGAGTGTTGGACTGGAGGGGCCACTGGCCTGATCCAACAGGGCTTCTCTTGTGTTCTTATGTGACACAGAGTGTTGGACTGGAGGGGCCACTGGCCTGATCCAACATGGCTTCTCTTATGTTCTTATGTGACACAGAGTGTTGGACTGGAGGGGCCACTGGCCTGATCCAACAGGGCTTCTCTTGTGTTCTTATGTGACACAGAGTGTTGGACTGGAGGGGCCACTGGCCTGATCCAACAGGGCTTCTCTTGTGTTCTTATGTGACACAGAGTGTTGGACTGGAGGGGCCACTGGCCTGATCCAACAGGGCTTCTCTTATGTTCTTATGTGACACAGAGTGTTGGACTGGAGGGGCCATTGGCCTGATCCAACACGGCTTCTCTTATGTTCTTATGTGACACAGAGTGTTGGACTGGAGGGGCCCTTGGCCTGATCCAACAGGGCTTCTCTTATGTTCTTATGTGACACAGAGTGTTGGACTGGATGGGCCATTGGCCTGATCCAACACGGCTTCTCTTATGTTCTTATGTGACACAGAGTGTTGGACTGGAGGGGCCACTGGCCTGATCCAACATGGCATCTCTTATGTTCTTATGTGATACAGAGTGTTGGACTGGAGGGGCCCTTGGCCTGACCCAACAGGGCTTCTCTTATGTTCTTATGTGACACAGAGTGTTGGACTGGAGGGGCCACTGGCCTGATCCAACATGGCATCTCTTATGTTCTTATGTGACACAGAGTGTTGGACTGGAGGGGCCCTTGGCCTGACCCAACACGGCTTCTCTTATGTTCTTATGTGACACAGAGTGTTGGACTGGATGGGCCACTGGCCTGATCCAACATGGCATCTCTTATGTTCTTATGTGACACAGAGTGTTGGACTGGATGGGCCATTGGCCTGATCCAACACGGCTTCTCTTATGTTCTTATGTGACACAGAGTGTTGGACTGGAGGGGCCACTGGCCTGATCCAACATGGCATCTCTTATGTTCTTATGTGACACAGAGTGTTGGACTGGAGGGGCCCTTGGCCTGACCCAACAGGGCTTCTCTTATGTTCTTATGTGACACAGAGTGTTGGACTGGAGGGGCCACTGGCCTGATCCAACATGGCATCTCTTATGTTCTTATGTGACACAGAGTGTTGGACTGGAGGGGCCCTTGGCCTGACCCAACACGGCTTCTCTTATGTTCTTATGTGACACAGAGTGTTGGACTGGATGGGCCACTGGCCTGATCCAACATGGCATCTCTTATGTTCTTATGTGACACAGAGTGTTGGACTGGAGGGGCCCTTGGCCTGACCCAACATGGCTTCTCTTATGTTCTTATGTGACACAGAGTGTTGGACTGGAGGGGCCATAGGCCTGATCCAACATGGCTTCTCTTATGTTCTTGTGTTCTTAAGCAAGTTTGGCCACCGCTGTTCCAAAGGTTCTCTGTGTAATAGAAATTCCAAAAAAAAATAATAATAAATTCACTGGAGACCTCCCACTTCGGAAGAAGCCTTTTTAAATGTGTCTTGCCGACATCAAGGAAGAATAATACAGTACTGTAGCCGAAACTGTTAGTTGTACTGTAGCCCCTTATACTAATAACAGCCTGGAGGATGACAACCCTACGTTGTGGGAGGGGAAGGGTGCTGGAAGGTATTTCTAACCACTTTAGCAGTAGAGATCTCCATGGAAGACCCCAGATGGTGTGCATGAACACATGGAAGCGGCGGGGGAGGGGGAGAGGTGGTCTCAGCAGAGGGCACCTGTGGTTTCTGCTTTTGCTGAGAGATCTTTCTGCTGCCCCAAGGCTAACAGAAGCCCAATCAAATTACAGAAAAATGAGCATTGATATTCAAATGCAGTGACTTGGTATAATGCAGGACGAATGTAGCACTTAGCGCTTGTTAAGGGCTAAACCCTCCTAAGCACAGACAAAAAGAGAGACCTTTCCAGCATGTGGAAAGAAGATCAGAGAGGGTTTAATAGTCCTCTAAGATTTGCATCTGGGATCAGGAGATGGCAAGGAATGGAAATCTCTGGTGAGCAAGATCCAAGTCCAGCCGGGCCTTAGATTTGGGGCAGGGGGGTTAGCTTTGAGACTTGACAAAGGAAACCTTGACTCTCCAAAGGTTAGAATCATAGAATCCTAGACTTGGAAGGGACCTCCAGGGTCATCTAGTCCAACCCCCTGAACACTGCAGGAAACTCACAAACACCTCCCCCTACATTCACAGGATCTTCATCGCTGTCAGATGGCCCTCTAGCCTCTGTTGAAAAACCTTCAAGGAAGGAGAATCATAGAATCCTAGAGTTGGAAGGGACCTCCAGGGTCATCTAGTCCAACCCCCTGCACAATGCAGGAAACTCACAAACACCTCCCCCTAAATTCACAGGACCTTCATTGCTGTCAGATGGCCATCTAGCCTCGGCTTAAAACCTCGAAGGAAGGAGAATCATAGAATCATAGAGTTGGAAGGGACCTCCAGGGTCATCTAATCCAACCCCCTGCACAATGCAGGAAACCCACAAATACCTAGCCCAAATTCACAGGATCTTCTTCGTGGTCTCTGTGCAGTCCCACATATGGGGGTAATCCGTCAGGATCGAGCCCAACCTCGGAGAATTCAAAGCAATCTTGAAGCGTTAATTTTAGCGCGCCCTCCCGTCGTCCCAGAGAAGAGAGCTCTGGCTGACCCAAGGCCATTCCAGCAGGTGCAAGTGGAGGAGTGGGGAATCAGACCCAGTTCTCCCAGATAAGAATCCACACACTTAACCACTACACCAAACTGGCTCTCAGAAAATAGACACCCTGTGAAGTGGGTAGGGTTGAGAGAGCTCTTACAAGAGCTGCCCTTTCAAAGACAACTCCTGCGAGAGCTCTGGCTGACCCAAGGCCATTCCAGCCGCTGCAAGTGGAGAAGGGGGGAATCAAACCCAGTTCTCCCAGATAAGAGAGCTCTGGGTGACCCAAGGCCATTCCAGCCGCTGCAAGTGGAGGAGTGGGGAATCAAACCCGGTTCTCCCAGATAAGAGAGCTCTGGCTGACCCAAGGCCATTCCAGCCGCTGCAAGTGGAGAAGGGGGGAATCAAACCCAGTTCTCCCAGACAAGAGAGCTCTGGCTGACCCAAGGCCATTCCGGCAGCTGCAAGTGGAGGAGTGGGGAATCAAACCCGGTTCTCCCAGATAAGAGAGCTCTGGCTGACCCAAGGCCATTCCAGCCGCTGCAAGTGGAGAAGGGGGGAATCAAACCCAGTTCTCCCAGATAAGAGAGCTCTGGGTGACCCAAGGCCATTCCAGCAGCTGCAAGCGGAGGAGTGGGGAATCAAACCCAGTTCTCCCAGATAAGTGAGCTCTGGCTGACCCAAGGCCATTCCAGCAGCTGCAAGCGGAGGAGTGGGGAATCAAACCCAGTTCTCCCAGATAAGAGAGCTCTGGCTGACCCAAGGCCATTCCAGCAGCTGCAAGCGGAGGAGTGGGGAATCAAACCCAGTTCTCCCAGATAAGAGAGCTCTGGGTGACCCAAGGCCATTCCAGCAGCTGCAAGCGGAGGAGTGGGGAATCAAACCCAGTTCTCCCAGATAAGAGAGCTCTGGGTGACCCAAGGCCATTCCAGCCGCTGCAAGTGGAGGAGGGGGGAATCAAACCCAGTTCTCCCAGATAAGAGAGCTCTGGGTGACCCAAGGCCATTCCAGCAGCTGCAAGTGGAGGAGGGGGGAATCAAACCCAGTTCTCCCAGATAAGAGAGCTCTGGGTGACCCAAGGCCATTACAGCAGGTGCAAGTGGAGGAGGGGGGAATCAAACCCGGTTCTCCCAGATAAGAGAGCTCTGGGTGACCCAAGGCCATTCCAGCAGCTGCAAGTGGAGGAGTGGGGAATCAAACCCGGTTCTCCCAGAGACGAGAGCTATGGCTGACCCAAGGCCATTCCAGCAGCTGCAAGTGGGGGAGCGGGGAGCAAACCCGGTTCTCCCAGATAAGAGAGCTCTGGCTGACCCAAGGCCCTTCCAGCAGCTGCAAGTGGAGGAGGGGGGAATCAAACCCGGTTCTCCCAGATAAGAGAGCTCTGGCTGACCCAAGGCCACTCCAGCAGCTGCAAGTGGAGGAGTGGGGAATCAAACCCGGTTCTCCCAGAGAAGAGAGCTCTGGCTGACCCAAGGCCCTTCCAGCAGCTGCAAGTGGAGGAGTGGGGAATCAAACCCGGTTCTCCCAGATAAGAGAGCTCTGGCTGACCCAAGGCCCTTCCAGCAGCTGCAAGTGGAGGAGGGGGGAATCAAACCCGGTTCTCCCAGATAAGAGAGCTCTGCCTGACCCAAGGCCATTCCAGCAGCTGCAAGTGGAGGAGTGGGGAATCAAACCCGGTTCTCCCAGATAAGAGAGCTATGGCTCACCCAAGGCCATTCCAGCAACTGCAAGGGGAGGAGTGGGGAATCCAACCCGGTTCTCCCATTTAAGAGCGCTATGGCTGACCCAAGGCCATTCCAGCAGGTTCAAGTGGAGGAGTGGAGGAATCAAACCCGGTTCTCCCAGATAAGAGAGCTCTGGCTGACCCAAGGCCATTCCAGCAGGTGCGAGTGGAGGAGTGGGGAATCAAACCCGGTTCTCCCAGATAAGAGAGCTATGGCTGACCCAAGGCCATTCCAGCAGCTGCAAGTGGAGGAGTGGGGAATCAAACCCGATTCTCCCAGATAAGAGAGCTATGCCTGACCCAAGGCCATTCCAGCAGCTGCAAGTGGAGGAGCGGGCAATCCAACCCGGTTCTCCCAGATAAGAGAGCTCTGGCTGACCCAAGGCCATTCCAGCAGCTGCAAACGGAGGAGTGGGGAATCAAACCCGATTATCCCAGAGAAGGGTCCGCACACTTAACCATTACACCAAACTGGCTCTCCAGGGTGACTCTCCAGGGTGGACTTTACCAGACAGCGGTAAAACTGGACATTTCTTGCCTTAAAAACCCTACAGGGTTGCCATGTCCGTTGCAATTTGACCAGGCGGGGGATCTTCTGCCACCGCCCTTCCCCTTTAAGCTGCGCGTTCGCGGGCTAGGATCTTAATATTGTTTTAAAAGCGCCCGAGAGCCTGGATTCCGGAATCCAGGGGCCCATTCTTCTGCCCCGCACAGTTCCATCCACTCCGAAAACAAAAGTCTTTGGACCTTGAATCCCTGCAGGAGAGAGCGAGCGAGGGGGAGGCTGGGCCGCCCGCCACCCCGATCAGAGCACGGCCCTGCCCGAAGGCAGCAGCGGGGGGCTAATTGGGCAGCTTTGATTAATGGGCAGAGCGTCTCCCGGACACAGGTGGTGGGGAAGGCAGCTGCCTCCCCATGAGCCCCCGTGATTGAATTATCAGGGGCGAGGCAAGCTCTCTGCCTTGGGAGGTCGCGCTGGGAAGTCGGGGCCCACCTGGGCTGCCAGCCTGCGACTGCATTCCCAACCAGCGAACGGCACAGAGAGGCACCTCTCTCTGAAAACCAATCAGCCGGTACCATCATGCCCCTGTATAAATCGATGGTGCGGCCACATTGGGAATACTGTGTGCAATTCTGGTTCCCGCACCTCAAAAAAAGATATTCTAGCACTGGAAAAGGTCCATAAAAGGGCAACTAGAATGATTAAAGGTTTGGAACACTTTCCCTTTGAAGAAAGGTTAAAACGCTTGGGGCTCTTGAGCTTGGAGGAACGTTGAACTGAGGGGTGACATGAGAGTGATTTACAAGATTATGCATGGGATGGAGATAGTAGAGAAAGAAGTCCTTTTATCCCCTTCTCACAATACAAGAATTCGTGGGCATTCGACGAAATTGCTGAGCAGTCGGGTTAGAACGGATAAAAGGAAGTCCTTCTTCACCCAAAGGGTGATTAACAGGTGGAATTCACTGCCCCAGAAGGTGGTGGTGGCTACAAGCATAGCCAGCTTCAAGAGGGGATTGGATAAGCACATGGAGCAAAGGTCCATCAATGGCTATTAAAATCGAAATAACATCAAAATATCAGAGCACGGGCCTTTTCAACAGCGGCCCCGGCCCTATGGAACCAACTCCCCGAGGAGGTGCGGGCCCTGCGGAACCTTGACCAGTTCCGCAGGGCCTGCAAGACCGCCCTTTTTAAACTTGCTTATTCAGGCTGCTAAAGAAGGCTGTTAAATAAGGATCCGCCAATGCGGTTTAAAGACCTAGACCGCTGTGTATAAACTGGCAGAACTAGCGTCAAACATCACCAGCACTGTCAGACCAAACTATCTAATTGTATTGACTGGTTTTTAATATTGTTAAATTTAATGTTTTATATTGTTAAATTTAAAGGTTTTATTTATTACTGTATGTTTTTAAGAAATGTTGTTAGCCGCCCTGAGCCTGCCAAGGCGGGGAGGGCGGGATATAAATAAAATTTATTATTATTATTATATTATTATTAGCCACAGCGTATAGATGGAACTGTCTGTCTGGGGCAAGTGATGCTCTGTATTCTTGGTGCTTGGGGGGGGGCACAGTGGGAGGGCTTCTAGTGTCCTGGCCCCACTGATGGACCTCCTGATGGCACTTGGGGTTTTTGGCCCCTGTGTGACAGAGTGTTGGACTGGATGGACCATTGGCCTGATCCAACATGACTCCTCTTACGTTCTCATGTCTGGGGCAGTGATGCTCTGTATTCTTGGTGCTTGAGGAGGGGGGGGGGAAGTGGGAGGGCTTCTAGTGTCCTGGCCCCACTGATGGACCTCCTGATGGCACCCGGTTTCTTTGGCCATTGTGTGACACAGAGTGTTGAACTGGATAAGCCATTGGCCTGATCCAACAGGGCTTCTCTTATGTTCTCATGCCTTTGTGCAAGTGATGCTCTGTATTCTTGGGGTGGGGCACAGTGGGAGGGCTTATAACCCCACTGGTGGACCTCCTGATGGCACCTTGGGCTTTTTGGCCACTGTGGGACACATTGTTGGACTGGATTAGCCATTGGCCTGATCCAACACGGCTTCTCTTTTGTTCTTATCTCCCAGGGCGTCTCCTGCCCCACTTTGTCTGTTTCGCCCACATTTGGCAATCGGGGCCTTTTGGGCTCCGTGTAGGGTTGCCAATCGCCAGGTGGGGGCGGGGAATCCCCCAGTTTGGAGACCCTCCCCCCCCCCGGGATGCTGGACTAGGTGGACTGTTAGTCTGATCCAGTGGGACTTTTCTGATGTTCTTACAGTCAAAACTGCTGTTCTCTGTCTGAAAAAGTGAGAGCGTCCTTTTGTAGGTGGCCGTCTACAAAGGACCGAAAAGTAAATGAGCTGTCTCTCCCCATAACTGCCTTAAAAGTGAGCTCCTTTCAAGGGGAACAGTTTGCCTTCCATTTGAACCAGGAACAAATCTATATAGAAGACAGGGCGAGCAGTGGTTTTATCGTCTTTATTAACTTAATTTCTGTCCATCTTTCCCCCCAGTGGCAGCCCAAAGGGACTTACATCATTCTCCCTCCCACTTTTTTCTCACAACCACAACTCTGTGCAGTAGGTTAGGATGAGAGTCTGCGACTTTCCCAAGGTCACCCACCAGGCTTCTCTGCTGGAGCCAAAATTCAAATCCGGGCCTCACACACCCTAGTCCAGAATTCTGATCACTACCCCACACTGGCTGCTGTACAACGTCTTGCATTCCATTAAGAAGAGGAAGAAGATGAGTTGGTTTTTATACCCCGCTTTTCTCTACCCTGAGGAATCTCAAAGCGGCTTACAGTCACCTTCCCCTCCCCTCCCACCACTGGCTACTTGTGGGGCTGAGAGAGTCCGGAGAGAACTGTGACTGACCCAAGGTCACCCAGGTGGCTGCAAGTGGAGAAGGAGCAGGGAGAATCGAACCCAAGTCATCAGATTAGAGGCCGCTGCTCTTAACCACGACACCACGCTGGCTCAAGAGGTTGCATATTGCCTTAAGAGATTGCATATTGGCAGTTTGGTGCAGTGGTTAAGTGCGTGGAGCAGTGCCAGATTTCCATCTCTGCATATTTATTGCTTTATTTCTTTAGAATATTTCTCTGCTGCCTCTTTGGAGTCGTGCTGTCTTGTATTTTAGATTTCCGTACCACCTTCCTGTCAAGGAATTTGCATTGGCTTTACATATTATTCCCAGTCCCATTTTATCCGCACGATGACCCTATGAAGTAGGTTAGAATGGCCCAAATTGACCCAGTGAACTTCAAAGCTGGGCAGGGATTATTAATTGGGCGTTATTTATTATCTCTTTCATGAAACATTTATAAGCCGCCTTCCTTCCTTGTGGCGCTCCCAGCTGCTTCCAGATATAGATAAAACGCATCAGGTAGGTGAGTTCGATCCCGGCGGAAGCTGGGTCCAGGTAGCTGGCTCAAGGTTGACTCAGCCCTCCACCCTTCCGAGGTTGGTAAAATGAGTCCCCGGCTTGCTGGGGGGGAAAGTGTGGATTACTCGAGAAGGCAATGGCAAACCACCCCGCAAAAAAAATGTCGTGATGCGACGTCACCCCAGTCGGAAACGACTGGTGCTTGCACAGGGGACTACATTACCTTACCTTAACCTAGGTTAAAAACATAAAACCAAAATTTAAAATCACTGCTCCAGACTGCTAATAAACTTAACCGCATGCAGGCTGGAATGAAGCCAACGTCAGTTGCCTACAAAACATCAGAAGCGAAGGGGGTCAGGCGCACTTCCCTCGGGAGGCTGCTCCAGAATGGCGGGGCTGCCACCAAAAAGGCCCTGTCTCGCGTTCCCGCAAAATGAGCTTCTTTGATTGGTGGGACAGACAGGAGGGCCTCTCCCTGGACAGGAACGATGAGAGAAGACAGGCCTGCAGGTACCTGGTCCCCTGCTCCTTGACCCGCACACTCGTCTGCACGCCACCTCACCCCCAAAGACTTACTTGACCTTGAGCCATTGAATGCCAGGGCCATGAGTCCAATAACCAGGGTAGTGGGCAAAGCCAGGCCAGCTGCAGAGATGCCGACGGCATCGCCTCTCAAGGGCACGGCTGGTCTTCGGTTCACGCCCAAAGGATGTCACTCCTTTGGCATCGCAGGCGCCGTCGGTCCGAGACGCCCCACGGAATGAATTGATTTGATAAATGGACATTTATTACGCTCACAAATTGGCTGAAACCAATTTTGGCCACGTCAACCCCTGATAACTGCTGGGGTATTGATTTGTGTAAAGTAATACAGTGAATTTATCAGTTCAATAGCAGGCTGCAAAGGCCTCTCGGAGACCCGGCGCTCTTCCTTCTTCTCTGTTGCAGACGGAAACAGAAAAGGCAGGGCTAGAAACAGGGATCTTGGGGGGTGGGGGTGGGGGGGTCACTTCTCATTTGCTTCCAGGGAACCCACTTGAGCTTCCAGTGGTGATTTTGGGGACGGGAGGCGTGCCTTGCCAAGACTCCCCGCAACACTGCCCTGCTATGAGATGCATCTGTCTTGGGTGGCGGGGGATGTGTTTCCCCCTACCCAGCCGTGGATCCCCTCCAAGACCGGGGATGAAAAATTAATGACGCCGCAGTATAAAAGGATGTTAAAGGCATTCACACTTCAAATGCCACGTCAGCTGCTGTTTGCTGCTTTGCTAACTGATGTTTTAGCCTTCCTGTCCTGGCGTGGAGGGTTTCTCTGCCGGGCGACCATGGCTTTCTTTCCCCTAATGCCCCCTCCCCCCCCGTTTTTGGCCAAACAGAATTGCAATTTAGTGTAGGGGTCTCCGCCCCTGGGCACCATCATGCTTGCTGACAGCTTTTCTCGCACCCACCAGTATTTTCAGAAAGTGGGTGGGGCTTTTGCCAGCAAGGTTTCTGATTGGCCATTGGCTGTGCAGGTTTTTTTTTTAAGTTGCTTTGGCAGTGACTGCCCCCACAACACAGGGATCGTCACTGTGTAACAGAAACTTAATTGTGGCAGCCATTTTGTGGCCGGCTCCGCCTCTTGCAACAGCCATTTTGTGGCTGGCTCCACCTCCTGCAGCAGCCATTTTGTGGCTGGCTCCTCCTCCTGCAGCAGCCATTTTGTGGCTGGCTCCGCCTCCTGCCGCAGCCATTTTGTGGCTGTTCCCACCATGTTCTGTGTCAGAATTCTAAAATGGACCAGAGGTTCAAATAAGTTAAAAGATCAAGGTCGTCCCCTGTGCAAGCAGCAGTCGTTTCCGACTCTGGGGTGATGTCGCTTTCACAACGTTTTCACAGCAGACTTTTTACGGGGTGGTTTGCCATGGCCTTGCCCAGTCCTCTACGCTTTCCCCCCAGCAAGCTGGGGACTCCTTTGACCGACCTTGGAAGGATGGAAGGCTGAGTCAACCTGAACCAGCTTCCACGAGGATTGAACTCGGGTCGTGAGCAGAGGGCTCCGACTGCAGTACTGCAGCTTTACCACTCTGCACCATGTTGGAGACCCCTAATTTAGTGCTTTAAAAGCCTTAGGTGTGCTGGCTGTCACAACAGCCCTGCAAAGCCAGTTTCCAATGGCCATTTTGCAGACAGGGAACCCAGGTGGGTGAGCTAGGGTTGCCAGCCTCCAGGTGGGACCTGGAGATCTCCCGCTTTTCCAACTGATCTCCAGCTGGCAGAGATCAGCTCCCTGGGAGAAAACGGCTGCTCGGAAGGGTGGCCTCTAGGGCATTGTACCCATACCTCCCCTCCCCAAACCCTGCTCTCTCCTGCATCCACCCCCAAAGTCTCCAGGTCGTTTCTAACACAGACCTGGCAACTCCAATGACATCACTGTGAAGAAGGAGGAAAAGAAGAAGATGATGATGATGGATTTATAACCTGCTCTATACTCTGAATCTTAGAGCAGCTTACAATCTGCTTTGCCTTCCCCCCTGTGAGGTTGGTGGGGCTGAGAGAGCTCTGACAGAAGCTGCCTTTTCAAGGACAGCTCTGCAAGAGTTATGGCTGACCCAAGGCCATTCCAGCAGCTGCAAGTGGAGGAGGGGGGAATCCAACCCTGTTCTCCCAGATAAGAGAGCTATGGCTGACCCAAGGCCATTCCAGCAGGTGCAAGTGGAGGAGTGGGGAATCAAACCCGGTTCTCCCTGATAAGAGAGCTCTGGCTGACCCAAGGCCATTCCAGCAGCTGCAAGTGAAGGAGTGGGGAATCAAACCTGGTTCTCCCAGATAAGAGAGCTCTGGTTGACCCAAGGCCATTCCAGCAGGTGCAAGTGGAGGAGGGGGGAATCAAACCCGGTTCTCCCAGATAAGAGCCCAAGGACTTAACCACTGCTCCAAACCAGCTGTCCATGACAGGGTAGGAGATGTTTTTGAAAACCCAAGTCTCCTGTATCCTACTGACGGAGTGGATTTTATTATTTGTTTGTTTTGCTATCTCTATTCCTCTCTCTCCTACAGTGGTGGGGCTCAGAGCGGATTACGACATAAATAAGGAGTTCTAAAACAATTACGTACAATTCATACTTTTGGCCAGATGGCATATAACTAATATCCGTGATTCCCAAGGAGAGAGGAAGAAGCAGAGGGCAGGGCATAAATACAAATTCCCTGGTCTGGTCCATAAGCCTGGCGATGCGGCTCTGTTTTACAGGCCCGGCAGAATTGAATTCCACACAGCCTGCATCTCATTTGGAAGTGCATTCCACAAAGCTGGAGTTATCGCCAAAAAGGCTCTAGCTCAGGGGTGGCCAAACTGTGGCTCAGGAGCTACATGTGCCTCTTTCACACATTACTGTGTAGCTCTCAAAGCCCCACCCCACCCCCACCCCCACCCTGTCAACCGACCTGGAGAAGGCAGTTGTCTCTTTAAATCACTTCTCCAAGTCAAGCCAGCTGGCAGGTTGGAGAATGCAGTTAAAGTTACTTTCTTTCCACTTCTTCCTCCACATCTATTTGATTCCTTCCTTCCTTCCTTCCTTCCTTCCTTCCTTCCTTCCTTCCTTCCTTCCTTCCTTCCTTCCTTCCTTCCTTCCTTCCTTCCTTCCTTCCTTCCTTCCTTCCTTCCTCCCTTCCGCTCTCAATCACCAGGTTTGATTCCCCACTCCTCCACTTGCACCTGCTGGGATGGCCTCGGGTCAGCCAGATCTCTCGCAGAGCTGTCCTTGAAAGGGCAGCTTGTGGGAGAGTTCTCTCAGCCCCACTCACCACACAGGGTGTCTGTTGTGCGGAAGATAAAGGAGATTGTAAGCCGCTCTGAGTCTCTGATTCAGAGAGAAGGGCGGGGTATAAATCTACAGTCTTCTTCTTCTTCTAACCTACCTTGCAAGACGGTGAACCCTACACTCCTTGGGTTAAAAACAAATGATTCCTTTCACTTGTGCCCTAGCATTCTCCTCAGTGGGGACGCAGAGGGACTTGCATCATTCTTTATCTTTGCGACGACTCTGTGAGGTAGGTTAGGCTGTGGGGCACATGTCTGGGCCAAGCTCCCTGTGCGAATTGCCATGACACAAGGAAGGATTCGAACCAGGGTCTCCCTGCTTTGTTTTATGGGAGAGATACCAGCTCAGCAACAGGTGGTTGGGGGAAATGGTTTTTTAAAAAGACTCTGGGTGCTTTGGGGGGGGCATAGTGGGAGGGCTTCTAGTGTCCTGGCCCCACTGGTGGACCTCCTGATGGCACCTGGGGTTTTTTGGCCACTGTGTGACACAGAGTGCTGGACAGGATGGGCCATTGGCCTGATCCAACATGGCTTCTCTTATGTTCTTCTGTCTGAAGCAGTGATTCTCTGTATTCGTGGTGCTTCAGGGTGGGGGGGCAATAGTGTTTTGTGTTCTGGCCCCACTGGTGGACCTCCTGATGGCACCTGGGTTTTTTGGCCACTGTGTGACACAGAGTGTTGGATTGGAAGGGCCATTGGCCTGATCCAACATGAGCTTGGAGAAACATCGACTGCGGGGTGACATGATAGAGGTTTACAAGTTTATGCATGGGATGGAGAAGGTAGAGAAAGAAGTACTTTTCTCCCTTTCTCACAACGCAAGAACTCGTGGGCATTCAATGAAATTGCTGAGCAGTCAGGTTAGAACAGATAAAAGGAGGTACTTCTTCACCCAAAGGGTGATTAACATGTGGAATTCACTGCCTTGTCCATTGCATAGCAGGTGCAGCTGCATAACAATACCTGGACTAGGAGAGCGGGGCAGCCAGCCAGTCAGCCCCCAGGGGCTTGCCACGCCCCCAGCAGCCCTCATTAGCCTCTGGAGAAGCCCACGCCACCCTTTCTCCACTTATGTGATTTTGGGTGGGGGGTGGCTTGCTGGCCTTTTGACTTGGGGGGGGGGGCAGGAGAGCCCCAGGTGAGCGAGGCCTGCTTGGTCTGGCTGGATGTCTAGCCAGCCCAAGCAGGTCTCGCTCACCCGGGGCTCTCCTCTTTTTGTGTTGGGTTGCTGTTGGCTGGGGAGTGGTATATGCTAATGAGTTATTCTAATGAGCTCCGCCGCATAATTGTCTACAAAATGACCCTTGCATTTCGACAGCATTATAGGCCTTGTCGAACTAATTCAGTTTTACAGGCCCTGCGGAATTGGGAGAGATGCCAAAGGGCCCTTAATGGCCTGCAGTGGGGTTTGGATTGTAGACCCAACCGAAAGTCTAAATACGGAACTAAAGCAGAGCATAAGTGTTATAGTGGCACGTTCAACGATGCAAAATTACATATGGGTATAGTACACAAGTGTTACCATTAGAGAATCTTTCCGCCCATTTTATCATTTTATTATAGCACAACTGTGCATCTTTAACACTGACTAACTCAACAGACAGCTGTGCCCCCCATGTGAACATATGAAGCTGCCTTATACTGAATCAGACCGTTGGTCCATCAAAGTCAGTATTGTCTTCTCAGACTGGCAGCGGCTCTCCAGGATCTCAAGCTGAGGTTTTTCACACCTATTTGCCTGAACTCTTCTTAGTTGGAGATGCCGGGGATTGAACCTGGGACCTTCTGCTTACCAAGCAGATCCTCTAGCACTGAACCACAGCCCCATTCATGGCTCTCCAGGGTCTCCAGCTGAGGTTTTTCACACCTGTTTGCCTGGACCCTTTTGAGTTGGAGATGCCGGGGATTGAACCTGGGACCTTCTGCTTACCAAGCAGATGCTCTACCACTGAGCCACAGCCCCATTCACGGCTCTCCAGGGTCTCAAGCTCAGGTTTTTCATGCCTACTTGCCTGGACCCTTTTGAGTTGGAGATGCCGGGGATTGAACCTGGGACCTTCTGCTTCCCAAGCAGATGCTCTACCACTCAGCCACAGCCCCATTCATGGCTCTCCAGGGTCTCCAGCTGAGGTTTTTCACGCCTACTTGTCTGGACCCTTTTCAGTTGGAGATGCCGGGGATTGAACCTGGGACCTTCTGCTTCCCAAGCAGATGCTCTACCACTGAGCCACCGTCCCTCCCCTGTGCCGCAGTCTTATGTGGTCATTGTAGTTTGTTATTGGCAGAGGAGGTTGCGTCTGGTTTGCCAAAATCCATCCCATGTTCACTGGCTTCTGCATCCTCCCTTCATGTCTTGCTACCGCTTTCAGTGGTCGCGGCTGGCACATCCGGCTAACCGTGACCTTGAATTCAAACCTTCCTTTCCTGGCAGCAGAAAAGAATTAGCAAACTTCTCCTCCCCAGGTTTTTGTGTTGCAAAGGTAGTGCTTACAATCCGGAGGGCTATGACACTACTTGAATGCCCCCCCCCCCGCCACCCCTTATTTCCCTCCCAGTTTGCCCAGTGGGTCCCTTTCTGGTCCATTCAGTGTCCATCTTCCGTTCTGTTTCCCTGGCAACGCTGAGTGCGCATCCTGGAAAACTTTATCCGAAATCTGCTCTGGGCAGCTTTCCAAATCCATGCTAACCTGATTAGGTGTCTCTGGAGGCCTTGCCGGCTAATCGAATTAGGTTGCTCTAATGGTAGTGAGGACTTTGAGCGGGCAGAGAGCAGTAAAACAGAGTGTATACTTAGTGATAATTATACTTGCTGTTGTGTCATTGATTTATTTGCCTTTCCCCCCTTTTTTTTATGTGCCCAGATATATAACCACTTTTCCTTTCCTTTTCTTTTGTTTTTTTGTCGGGCTTCAATTGCAGCCATCCGGAGGAAAGAAAATGGCTGGTACGACGAAGAGCATCCATTGGTTTTCCTCTTCCTGGGATCGTCCGGAATAGGTAACTTGGCTGTCTTCTTTTATCGTGACGCTGAGCGGGAGAGCTGGTGCTAAAGGCTGTGCTAAAGATAAAACCCCCAGTGGCTTTTTTCTCCTGTGAAGTGCGCAGGAAGGCCAGACATCTCAGGCCTCCATTCTAAGCCTCTTTGCTGTTGGGTTTTGCAGCCCCCTCGCCTATTCATAAGAGCCCTGCTAGATCAGGACACTGAGTCATCCAGTCCAGGCTCCTGTTTCACACAGTGGCCAACCAGTTCCTCTGGAGGGCCAACAACAGGGCAGAGAGGCCGAGGACTTTCCCTGAGAAGAACCTCAGAAGAGCCCTGCTGGATCAGACCAGGGAGGGTCCATCTAGTCCAGCCTCCTGTCTCACACAGGGGCCAGCCAGTTCCTCTGGAGGGCCAACAACAGGGCAGAGAGGCTGAGGCCTTCCCCTGAGAAGAACCTCAGAAGAGCCCTACTGGATCAGACCAGGGAGGGTCCATCTAGTCCAGCCTCCTGTCTCACACAGTGGCCAACCAGTTCCTCTGGAGGGCCAACAACAGGGCAGAGAGGCTGAGGCCTTCCTCTGAGAAGAACATCAGAAGAGCCCTGCTGGGTCAGACCAGGGAGGGTCCATCTAGTCCAGCGTCCTGCCTCACACAGGGGCCAGCCAGTTCCTCCGGAGGGCCAACAACAGGGCAGAGAGGCCGAGGCCTTCCCCTGAGAAGAACATCAGAAGAGCCCTGCTGGGTCAGACCAGGGAGGGTCCATCTAGTCCAGCCTCCTGTCTCACGCAGTGGCCAACCAGTTCCTCTGGAAGGCCAACAGCAGGGCAGAGAGGCCGAGGCCTTCCCCTGAGAAGAACCTCAGAAGAGCCCTGCTGGGTCAGACCAGGGAGGGTCCATCTAGTCCAGCCTCCTGTCTCACACAGTGGCCAACCAGTTCCTCTGGAGGGCCAACAACAGGGCAGAGAGGCTGAGGCCTTCCTCAGAGAAGAACATCAGAAGAGCCCTGCTGGGTCAGACCAGGGAGGGTCCATCTAGTCCAGCGTCCTGCCTCACACAGGGGCCAGCCAGTTCCTCCGGAGGGCCAACAACAGGGCAGAGAGGCCGAGGCCTTCCCCTGAGAAGAACATCAGAAGAGCCCTGCTGGGTCAGACCAGGGAGGGTCCATCTAGTCCAGCGTCCTGCCTCACACAGGGGCCAGCCAGTTCCTCCGGAGGGCCAACAACAGGGCAGAGAGGCCGAGGCCTTCCCCTGAGAAGAACATCAGAAGAGCCCTGCTGGGTCAGACCAGGGAGGGTCCATCTATTCCAGCCTCCTGTCTCATGCAGTGGCCAACCAGTTCCTCTGGAAGGCCAACAGCAGGGCAGAGAGGCCGAGGCCTTCCCCTGAGAAGAACCTCAGAAGAGCCCTGCTGGGTCAGACCAGGGAGGGTCCATCTAGTCCAGCCTCCTGTCTCACACAGGGGCCAGCCAGTTCCTCTGGAGGGCCAACAACAGGGCAGAGAGGCCGAGGCCTTCCCCTGAGAAGAACCTCAGAAGAGCCCTGCTGGATCAGACCAGGCAGGGTCCATCTAGTCCAGCCTCCTGTCTCACACAGGGGCCAGCCAGTTCCTCTGGAGGGCCAGCAACAGGGCAGAGAGGCTGAGGCCTTCCCCTGAGAAGAACCTCAGAAGAGCCCTACTGGATCAGACCAGGGAGGGTCCATCTAGTCCAGCCTCCTGTCTCACACAGTGGCCAACCAGTTCCTCTGGAGGGGCAGCAACAGGGCAGAGAGGCTGAGGCCTTCCTCTGAGAAGAACATCAGAAGAGCCCTGCTGGGTCAGACCAGGGAGGGTCCATCTAGTCCAGCATCCTGCCTCACACAGGGGCCAGCCAGTTCCTCCGGAGGGCCAACAACAGGGCAGAGAGGCCGAGGCCTTCCCCTGAGAAGAACATCAGAAGAGCCCTGCTGGGTCAGACCAGGGAGGGTCCATCTAGTCCAGCCTCCTGTCTCACGCAGTGGCCAACCAGTTCCTCTGGAGGGCCAACAGCAGGGCAGAGAGGCCGAGGCCTTCCCCTGAGAAGAACCTCAGAAGAGCCCTGCTGGGTCAGACCAGGGAGGGTCAATCTAGTCCAGCCTCCTGTCTCACACAGTGGCCAGCCAGTTCCTCTGGAGGGCCAACCACAGGGCAGAGAGGCTGAGGCCTTCCCCTGAGAAGAACCTCAGAAGAGCCCTGCTGGGTCAGACCAGGGAGGGTCCATCTAGTCCAGCCTCCTGTCTCACAGAGGGACCAGCCAGTTCCTCAGAATGGCCCACAACAGAGCAGAGGGGCCGAGGCCTTCCCCTGAGCAGAACCTCAGAAGAGCCCTGCTGGGTCAGACCAGGGAGGGTCCATCCAGTCCAGCCACCTGTCTCACACAGTGGGGGGCCAACAACAGGGCAGAGAGGCCGAGGCCTTCCCCTGAGAAGAACATCAGAAGAGCCCTGCTGGGTCAGACCAGGGAGGGTCGATCTAGTCCAGCCTCCTGTCTCACGCAGTGGCCAACCAGTTCCTCCGGAGGGCTGTGACGGAACGGCCCTGGTTTGGCTACCAGACCCCGTTCCCCTTTTTGGAGGGAGCTATTTCTCCTCCGGCCACTTGGGCTCACTGCCACCACCTGCTCAGTCTAGGGGTTCGGAATGAGAGGAACAGGACTCCCAATCCCCCTCTTCAGCACTGAGGCCAGGCCTCAAGGTCCTCTGCCACCCTGTACTTGGGTATCACAGAGACCACCGCACTTCTTCGGGGAACCCCTGGAGGATTGGCACCTTATCCAACTACAGGCCTTCCCCCTTCCCCGGGGCCCCCTTCATAAAGCAGCGTGGTCTAAAGCGGTTGGGGATCTTTGTGGTACAGAGTTTGACTGCCAGCATTCAAAACAGTAAAAATATTTAATTAGAAGAGAAAAAGAAAAGAAAAGAAAAAGAAAAACAAAAGCAGTTGCATGTAAAAGTTTAGCACAGCACCCGAACAGCAACCAGAAGCACAAATAAAAGGTGGATTTAAACGCATCCTCCCGTCCCTGCTTTAAATTTGCCCTGCCTTGTGGATGACTTCCTCGTACTGACTGCCTGGAATCCTTCTCTCCCTCTTGAGAAGGCCTCTCCCACAGACTGACAACCTCTCTCCTTGAGGGCCAGACGAGAACTGACCTTTTCCTGCCTCACTCCAATAAAAAAAAAGAACTTCCTGCCCCTCTAGGAGGCTTTCCCCTTAGAGTTCATGGTTTAACTCCGGAAGGGATTGAAGGGAAGGCTAGGCCACAAAGCCTGCCTTAGCAGTTTCATGTTCCCTCCCAACCAATCACCACCATTAACGAAGATGGCGTTTCTCCACAAGGGCCAACAACAGGGCAGAGAGGCCGAGGCCTTCCCCTGAGAAGAACATCAGAAGAGCCCTGCTGGATCAGACCAGTGAGGGTCCATCTCCAGCCTCCTGTCTCACACAGTGACCAGGCAGTTAATCTGGAGGGCCAGCAACAGGGCATGGAGGCCAAGGCCTTCCCCTGAGAAGAACCTCAGAAGAGCCCTGCTGGGCCAGACCAGGGAGGGTCCATCTAGTCCAGCCTCCTGTCTCACACAGTGGCCAGCCAGTTCCTCTGGAGGGCCAGCAACAGGGCAGAGAGGCCGAGGCCTTCCCCTGAGAACAGCATCAGAAGAGCCCTGCTGGATCAGGCTAGTGGTTCATCTAGTCCAGCCTCCTGTCTCACTCAGTGGCCAACCAGTTCCTCTGGGGGGACAACAACAGGGCAGAGAGGCCAAGGCCTTCCCCTGAGAAGAACATCAGAAGAGCCCTGCTGGGTCAGACCAGGGACGGTCCATCGAGTCCAGGGGTGGCCAAACTGTGGCTCGAGAGCCACATGCGGCTCTTTCGCACATAGTGTGTGGCTCTTTAAGCCCTCACTGCTCCATTGGCTGACTTGAAGAAGGTTTTAATTGCTCCCGCAAGCCAGGCCAGCTGGTGGCTCGGAGAATGCATTTAAAGTTGTTTTCCACCTTTCCTTCCTTCCTTCCTTCCTTCCTTCCTTCCTTCCTTCCTTCCTTCCTTCCTTCCTTCCTTCCTTCCTTCCTTCCTTCCTTCCTTCCTTCCTTCCTTCCTTCCTTCCTTCCTTCCTTCCTTCCTTCCTTCCTTCCTTCCTTGTGGCTCCCGCTGCTAGTCTGAGTAGACAATACTGACTTTGATGGACCAAAGGTCTGATTCAGTATAAGGCAGCTTCATATGTTCATATGTACCGCGTGTTGGACACCAGGCTCAGAGAAGGAAACTTGGCATTTGGAGTGACACAAAAGGAAGAGAAGCAGATCTTGGAAACCATGTAGGTGTGAAGAGGGGAGGAGTCCTCATCCAGGGACCTTCCCTCCTCCTCCTCCTTGGGTGCCTTTAACACACACACACACCCTGGGCCCTTGCCGGAATCTCCTTGGGTCCTGGTTGAGGGAGGCAGCACCTCCGCCAAGGGACAAGTCTCCAACCCCGTGTGTCGATCCCGTGCGTCGATGTAGATTTATTCCATAATATGCGTTTTGAATTATTGATCGCCTCCACGCCTCGAGTCTTTATGACAGGCGTTGCATGTAAATGCAATAAACAGAGAATATTGCATTTCCCGGCGAAACCTCCTCCTTGTCTAGCAGTCAGGGATACCCACAAGGGAGAAAGCCCAGGTAGCTGCGCTGAAGCAGAGCAGCTGGCCCAGCCCGGCAGAGCCCGCTTGCCGTGGGGATTCTTCAGCATTTTTAAATTTGCGTTTATTTTTTTTCTCTTCGTCATTTATAGTGCAAAAAAGTGCAGAAAAGGGCAACTGGAATGATTCAAGGTTTGGAACACTTTCCCTATGAAGAAAGGTTAAAACGCTTGAGGCTCTTCAGCTTGGAGAAACGTCGGCCGCGGGGTGACATGACAGAGGTTTACAAGATTATGCATGGGATGGAGAAAGTAGAGAAAGAAGGACTTTTCTCCCTTTCTCACAATACAAGAACTCGTGGGCATTCGATGAAATTGCTGAGCAGTCAGGTTAGAACGGATAATAGGAAGTCCTTCTTCACCCAAAGTGTGTACAACACGTGGAATTCACTGCTGCAGGAGGTGGTGACAGCTACAAGCATAAACAGCTTCAAGAGGGGATTGGATAAAAATATGGAGCAGAGGTCCATCAGTGGCTATTAGCCACAGTGTGTGTTTGTGTGTGTATATTTGGCCACTGTGTGACACAGAGTGTTGGACTGGAGGGGCCACTGGCCTGATCAAACAGGGCTTCTCTTAGGTTCTTATGTGACACAGAGTGTTGGACTGGAGGGGCCACTGGCCTGATCAAACAGGGCTTCTCTTAGGTTCTTATGTGACACAGAGTGTTGGACTGGAGGGGCCACTGGCCTGATCCAACAGGGCTTCTCTTATGTTCTTATGTGACACAGAGTGTTGGACTGGAGGGGCCATGGGCCTGATCCAACAGGGCTTCTCTTGTATTCTTATGTGACACAGAGTGTTGGACTGGAGAGGCCACTGGCCTGATCCAACATGGCTTCTCTTATGTTCCCATGTGACACAGAGTGTTGGACTGGAGGGGCCACTGGCCTGATCCAACAGGGCTTCTCTTAGGTTCTTATGTGACACAGAGTGTTGGACTGGATGGGCCACTGGCCTGATCCAACAGGGCTTCTCTTAGGTTCTTATGTGACACAGAGTGTTGGACTGGAGGGGCCACTGGCCTGATCCAACAGGGCTTCTCTTATGTTCTTATGTGACACAGAGTGTGGGACTGGAGGGGCCACTGGTCTGATCCAGCAGAGCTTCTCTTATGTCCTTATGTGACACAGAGTGTTGGACTGGAGGGGCCACTGGCCTGATCCAACAGGGCTTCTCTTATGTTCTTATGTGACACAGAGTGTTGGACTGGAGGGGCACGTTCTACAGATATTGCACTATTGGGCACGTTCTACAGTTATTAATCTGTAGAACGTGCCCAATAGAATTTGCCGCCCATGGTTTTATTATATTGTTACTTGCAGGGCTTTTTTTTTTTTTTTGGTAGAAAAAGCCCGGCAGGAACTCCTTTGCATATTAGGCCACATCCTCTGATGCTGGAACTGGAAATGGGGTTATGTATCTGGGCACACCTCCAGCCAACGCTGGATCCCTATCAGTACTCTTAACTGTCTTTTCTCCCTCCTCACTGCCTCCGCTGTCCCCTTCTTCCACAGGTAAAACTGAGCTGGCCAAGCAGACGGCCAAGTACCTCCACAAAGACGTCAAGAAGGTGAGCCCTTTTCCTCTTTGCCCTTTAAAAGCCAGGCCGGGCTTCTCAAGCCACAGTGTGTGGACTTGTCCTGCCGAACCCAAGAGCCTGTATAAAATCTCCCTCCCTCGGAGCGGCTTGCGGGGTCTTCTCTAGTGGCGGTTGCTGGGCAGACACCCGGACGAAGTCCCTTTTGGATCCAGAGTGAAGTCAGATCTTTGTGGCTGAGCTGGTAAAACTGCTCCTAGGGTATCTAGGCATCGTTTTCGGTGTGGGAAGGAGGGAAGCGGAGCCAAGGGTGGAGAAGGGGGGGGGGATCTGAGGAGGTGTGGGAGTGGGCAAGCAGCGGGCTCGAGTTCTGCAAGCGCTCAGGGAGAGTGGAGAAGTAGAGCAGGAAGGTGAGAGACAAAGCGGATGCATCACACAGCTGGTTGAGCAGTGGTTGCACTCTGGATCCGTGTGAGCCCCCCTGGCCGCATTGGGCAAGACCATCTGTGGGCTTCCTTTACTTGGTTATTTACAGAACAAAATCTGTGTCTAGGGGGGCGCCTTTAAGGCCAACGGTTGGGTTAGAACGGATAAAAGGAAGTCCTTCTTCACCCAAAGGGTGATTAACACGTGGAATTCACTGCCACAGGAGGTGGTGGCGGCAGCTACAAGCATAGGCATTTTCAAGAGGGGATTGGATCAACATCTGGAGCTGAGGTCCATCAGTGGCTATTAGACGCAGCATATTGATGGAACTCTCTGTCTGGGGCAGTGAAGTTTGGTGTAGTGGTTAAGTGTGTGGACTCTTATCTGGGAGAACAGGGTTTGATTCCCCACCCCTTCACTTGCAGCTGCTGGAATGGCCTTGGGTCAGCCAGAGCTCTCTTATCTGGGAGAACCCGGTTGGATTCCCCACTCGTCCACTTGCAGCTGCTGGAATGGCCTTGGGTCAGCCATAGCTATCGCAGGAATTGTCCTTGAAAGGGCAGCTGCCGTGAGAGCCGTCTCAGCCCCACCCACCTCACAGGGTGTCTGTTGTGTGGGGAGAAGATATAGGAGATTGTAAGCCATTCTGAGTCTCTTGATTCAGAGAGAAGGGCGGGGTATAAATCTGCAATTCTTCTTCTATTCTTGGTGGTTGGGGTGGGGGGGTAACAGTGGGAGGGCTTCTAGTGTCCTGGCCCCACTGATGGATTTC
Source organism: Heteronotia binoei (assembly GCF_032191835.1). Classification (NCBI taxonomy): domain Eukaryota; kingdom Metazoa; phylum Chordata; class Lepidosauria; order Squamata; family Gekkonidae; genus Heteronotia; species Heteronotia binoei. The sequence goes on along the minus strand of NW_026800200.1, from coordinate 29,986 downwards.
CTGATGGCACCTGGATTTTTTTGGCCACTGTGTGACACAGAGTGTTGACTGGATGGGCCTTTGGCCTGATCCAACATGGCTTCTCTTATGTTCTTATGTCTGGGGCAGTGATGCTCTGTCTTCTTGGTGCTTGGGGGGGGGCACAGTGGGAGGGCTTCTAGTGTCCTGGCCCCACTGATGGACCTCCTGATGGCACCTGGATTTTTTGGCCACTATGTGGCCTTTGGCCTGATCCAACATGGCTTCTCTGATGTTCTTAACAAAGTTTAATTCAAGGTATAAGCTCTTGTGTTCATGCACACTCCTTCAGATGTATTGGAACAAACTTCCTCAAGTCTTACATCGTAGTAGTAGTCAGGGCTATTTTTGTAGCAGGGACTCCTTTGCATATTAGGCCACACACCCCTGATGTAGCCAATCCTCCAAGAGCTTCCAAGGCTCTTCTTACAGGGCCTACTGTAAACTCTTGGGGGATTGGCTAGATCGGGGGGGGGGGGGAGGGTGGTAGCCGAATATGCAAAAGAGTTCCCGCTACAAAGAAAAGAGCCCTAAGAGTAGCAGTTTTTCATTATGGCCTTTAGACCAGCATACAGTTCAAACAAGCATATAGATGGGGAGGGGAGAGTAATTGCCAGGAAGGGCTAGTTAAAATCAATATGCATAAGTAACTAGGCAATAGTTGCTGAGCAGACAGGTTAAAATGGATAAAAGGAAGTCCTTCTTCACCCAAAGGGCGATTAACATGTGGAACTCACTTCCACAGGAGGTGGTGGCGGCTACAAGCATAGATAGCTTCAAGAGGAGGTTAGATAAAAATATGGAACAGAGGTCCATCAGTGGCTATTAGCCACAGTGTGTGTGTGTGTGTATTTTGGCCACTGTGTGACACAGAGTGTTGGACTGGAGGGGCCACTGGCCTGATCCAACAGGGCTTCTCTGATGTTCTAATGTGACACAGAGTGTTGGACTGGAGGGGCCATTGGCCTGATCCAACAGGGCTTCTCTTATGTTCTTATGTGACACAGAGTGTTGGACTGGATGGGCCATTGGCCTGATCCAACAGGGCTTCTCTTATGTTCTTATGTGACACAGAGTGTTGGACTGGAGGGGCCACTGGCCTGATCCAACAGGGCTTCTCTGATGTTCTAATGTGACACAGAGTGTTGGACTGGAGGGGCCATTGGCCTGATCCAACAGGGCTTCTCTTATGTTCTTATGTGACACAGAGTGTTGGACTGGATGGGCCATTGGCTTGATCCAACAGGGCTTCTCTTATGTTCTTATGTGACACAGAGTGTTGGACAGGAGGGGCCACTGGCCTGATCCAACAGGGCTTCTCTGATGTTCTTATGTGACACAGAGTGTTGGACTGGAGGGGCCACTGGCCTGATCCAACAGGGCTTCTCTTATGTTCTTATGTGACACAGAGTGTTGGACTGGATGGGCCACTGGCCTGATCCAACATAGCTTCTCTTATGTCTGGGGCAGTGATGCTCTGTATTCTTGGTGCTTGGGGGAGGCACAGTGGGAGGGCTTCTAGTCTCCTGGCCCCACTGATGGACCTCCTGAGGGCACCTGGGTTTTTTGGCCACTGTGTGACACAGAGTGTTGGACTGGATGGGCCACTGGCCTGATCCAACATAGCTTCTCTTATGTCTGGGGCAGTGATGCTCTGTATTCTTGGTGCTTGGGGGAGGCACAGTGGGAGGGCTTCTAGTCTCCTGGCCCCACTGATGGACCTCCTGAGGGCACCTGGGTTTTTTGGCCACTGTGTGACACAGATGGGCCATTGGCCTGATCCAACAGGGCTTCTCTTATGTTCTTATGTGACACAGAGTGTTGGACTGGAGGGGCCACTGGCCTGATCCAACATGGCTTCTCTTATGTGACACAGAGTGTTGGACTGGAGGGGCCACTGGCCTGATCCAACAGGGCTTCTCTTATGTGACACAGAGTGTTGGACTGGAGGGGCCACTGGCCTGATCCAACAGGGCTTCTCTTGTGTTCTTATGTGACACAGAGTATTGGACTGGGGGGGCCACTGGCCTGATCCAACAGGGCTTCTCTTGTGTTCTTATGTGACACAGAGTATTGGACTGGGGGGGCCACTGGCCTGATCCATCAGAGCTTCTCTTATGTTCTTATGTGACACAATGTTGGACTGGATGGGCCATTGGCCTGATCCAACAGGGCTTCTCTTGTGTTCTTATGTGACACAGAGTATTGGACTGGGGGGGCCACTGGCCTGATCCAACAGGGCTTCTCTTATGTTCTTATGTGACACAATGTTGGACTGGATGGGCCATTGGCCTGATCCAACAGGGCTTCTCTTATGTTCTTATGTTAAATGAGTCCCCAGCTTGCTGGGGGGAAGTGTAAAAGATTGGGGAAGGCAATGGCAAACCACCCCATAACAAAAAGTCTGAGTTGAATCCCGGTGGAAGCTGGCTTCAGGTAGCCAGCTGAAGGTTGACTCATTCGTCCATCCTACCAAGGTCGGTCAAATGAGCCCCCAGCTTGCTGGGGGGAAAGCAGAGATGACTGGGGAAGGCAATGGCAAACTACCCCATAAAAAGTCTGCCGTGAAAATGTCATGAAAGCAGAGTCGGAAACGACTGGTGCTTGCGCAGGCGACCTTTCCTTTGAAGAGCCCCGTGGTGCAGAGGGTTAAAGCTGCAGCACTGCAGTCCTAAGCTCTGCTCACGACCTGAGTTCGATCCCAGCGAAAGCTGGTTCAGGTAGCCGGCTCCAGGTTGACTCAGCCTTCCATCCTTCCGAGGTGGGGCAAATGAGTCCCCAGCTTGCTGGGGGGAAAGTGGGGATGACTGGGGAAGGCAATGGCAAACCACCCCGTAAAAAGTCTGCCGTGAAGACATCATGAAAGCAGAGTCGGAAACGACCGGTGCTTGCGCTGGGGACCTTTCCTTTCCTATGTAGCTCAATTTAACATGGTCCGGCCCAACAAAGGCTCATTTGTGTCGTATCCGCCCCTCATAACAAATGAGTTCAACGCTTCTGGCGTAAAGGGAAAGAGTATAGGTTGGAATCACCTAATCTTAAACCCACTGCCGGTTTTGCCCTGTCCAGGGCTTCCCGGCACGAGCACAAGTTTCCACAGCAAAATCCCTTACTAGAGTCATGTCTTCCTTTCGTCCCAACCGGCTGGGTTCCTTGCTCTGCGTCCGATTTCGCACCCTGCCGAGGACAAAAGAGCCTGTCCTAATTCAGCAGCGGTGCCCGCGACCAGGGGGCTTATTGATGGCTAATCAGTTTGGCGATTGTTTAGGTAATTAATGTAGTGAAAGTGGGGGGAGGGCCACCAAACACGGAGGAAAATTATCCGGGAGGAGCAGCTGGGGCAGCAATTAACCGATCCGAGGAGGCGTCCCCACGGAGATCTGGTTCCTGGGCTGGCAAGAAAGCTGAATCTTCAGCGCTCCCATCTTCCACAGAGAGTGGTCAAAATGTGGGATTCACAGGCAGAGGATGTAGTGATGGCCACAGGAGCAGACAGCTTTAAGAGGGCTTTGGGGCTGATTGATGGAGAGGAGATGTCTGGCAGTGGCTACTCTGCCCTGCCGTTGATCCTTCGGTGAGGGCCACTGTGTGAGACAGGAGGCTGCACTAGATGGACCATTGGTCTGATCCATCAAGGCTGTTCTTATGAAGGCCTCGGCCTCTCTGCCCTGTTGTTGGCCCTCCAGAGGAACTGGTAGGCCGCTGTGAGATAGGATGTTGGACTGGATGGACCACTGTCCAGCAGGGCTTTCTTTACATTATCAGGGAAAGGCCTCAACCCCTCTGCCCTGTCACTGGCTCTCCAGAGGAACTGGTTAGCCACTGTGTGAGACAGGAGGCTGGACTAGATGGACCCTCCCTGGTCTGATCCAGCAGGGCTCTTCTGATGCTCTTCTCAGGGGAAGGCCTCGGCCTCTCTGCGCTGTTGTTGGCCCTCCAGAGGAACGGGTTGGCCACTGTATGAGGCAGGAGGCTGGACGAGATGGACCCTCCCTGGTCTGATCCAGCAGGGCTCTTCTGATGCTCTTCTCAGGGGAAGGCCTCGGCCTCTCTGCCCTGTTGTTGGCCCTCCAGAGGAACTGGTTGGCCGCTGTGTGAGACAGGAGGCTGGACTAGATGGACCATTGGTCTGATCCATCAAGGCTCTTGCCCCCCAGTCACCAAGAAGATAGAGCATCACTACCCCAGATATAAGAGAAGCCATGTTGAATCAGGCCAGTGGCCCCTCCAGTCCAACACTCTGTGTCACATAAGAACATAAGAGAAGCCCTGTTGAATCAGGCCAGTGGCCCCTCCAGTCCAACACTCTGTGTCACATAAGAAGATAAGAGAAGCCCTGTTGGATCAGGCCAGTGGCCCCTAAAGTCCAGCACTCTGTGTCACATAAGAAGATAAGAGAAGCCCTGTTGGATCAGGCCAGTGGCCCCTCCAGTCCAACACTCTGTGTCACATAAGAACATAAGAGAAGCCCTGTTGGATCAGGCCAGTGGCCCCTCCAGTCCAACACTCTGTGTCACATAAGAACATAAGAGAAGCCATGTTGGATCAGGCCAGTGGCCCCTCCAGTCCAACACTCTGTGTCACATAAGAACATAAGAGAAGCCCTGTTGGATCAGGCCAGTGGCCCCTCCAGTCCAACACTCTGTCTCACATAAGAACATAAGAGAAGCCCTGTTGGATCAGGCCAGTGGCCCCTCCAGTCCAACACTCTGTGTCACATAAGAACATAAGAGAAGCCATGTTGGATCAGGCCAGTGGCCCCTCCAGTCCAACACTCTGTGTCACATAAGAACATAAGAGAAGCCATGTTGGATCAGGCCAGTGGCCCCTCCAGTCCAACACTCTGTGTCACATAAGAACATAAGAGAAGCCCTGTTGGATCAGGCCAGTGGCCCCTCCAGTCCAACACTCTGTGTCACGTAAGAACATAAGAGAAGCCCTGTTGGAACAGGCCAGTGGCCCCTCCAGTCCAACACTCTGTGTCACATAAGAACATAGGAGAAGCCATGTTGGATCAGTCCAGTGGCCCCTCCAGTCCAACACTCTGTGTTACATAAGAACATAAGAGAAGCCCTGCTGGATCAGGCCAGTGGCCCCTCCAGTCCAACACTCTGTGTCACATAAGAACATAAAAGAAGCCCTGTTGGATCAGGCCACTGGCCCCTCCAGTCCCACACTCTGTGTCACATAAGAACATAAGAGAAGCCCTGTTGGATCAGTCCAGTGGCCCCTCCAGTCCAACACTCTGTGTCACATAAGAACATAAGAGAAGCCCTGTTGGATCAGGCCAGTGGCCTATCCAGTCCAACACTCTGTGTCACATAAGAACATAAGAGAAGCCATGTTGGGTCAGGCCAGTGGCCCATCCAGTCCAACACTCTGTGTCACATAAGAACATAAGAGAAGCCATGTTGGATCAGTCCAGTGGCCCCTCCAGTCCCACACTGTGTGTCACATAAGAACATAAGAGAAGCCATGTTGGATCAGTCCAGTGGCCCCTCCAGTCCCACACTCTGTGTCACATAAGAACATAAGAGAAGCCCTGTTGGATCAGGCCAGTGGCCTATCCAGTCCAACACTCTGTGTCACATAAGAACATAAGAGAAGCCATGTTGGGTCAGGCCAGTGGCCCATCCAGTCCAACACTCTGTGTCACATAAGAACATAAGAGAAGCCATGCTGGATCAGGCCAGTGGCCCATCCAGTCCCACACTCTGTGTCACATAAGAACATAAGAGAAGCCCTGTTGGATCAGGCCAGTGGCCCATCCAGTCCCACATTCTGTGTCACATAAGAACATAAGAGAAGCCATGTTGGATCAGTCCAGTGGCCCCTCCAGTCCCACATTCTGTGTCACATAAGAACATAAGAGAAGCCATGTTGGGTCAGGCCAGTGGCCCATCCAGTCCAACACTCTGTGTCACATAAGAACATAAGAGAAGCCCTGTTGGATCAGGCCAATGGCCCCTCCAGTCCAACACTCTGTGTCACACTGGGGCCAAAAAACCCAGATGCTATCAGGAGGTTCACCAGTGGGGCCAGGACACTAGTAACCCTCCCACTGTTGCCCCTCCCAAGCACCCAGAATACAGAGCATCACTGCCCCAGACAGAGAGTTCCAACAATACGCTGTTGCTAATAGCCACTGATGGACCTCTGCTCCATATGTTGACCCAATCCACTCTTGAAGCTGGCTATGCTGGCAGCCGCCACCACCTCCTGTGGCAGTGAGTTCCACGTGTTCATCCCCCTTTGGGTGAAGAAGGACTTCCTTTTATCAGCTCTAACCCGACTGCTCAGCAATTTCATTGAGTGCCCACGAGTTCTCGTATTGTGAGAAAGGGAGAAAAGTCCTTCTTTCTTTACCTTCTCTATCCATCAGAAGTATCCCTGCCCCAGACAGTTGCACCTGTATCTTCCGTCTAATAGCTGCTGATGGAGCTCTGCTCCAGATGTTTGGGAGGATATCAGTTCTCGGAGTTGCCATAAGTCAGAAGTGAGAGTGACACTCACACACACACACACCCAGCTGGGCCCACGCCACTGAAAGGGACCCTGGGGACAGCCAGTGCCAGTGGAGCATTCTCGATCAGGATGCCGGGGCAGCTGCAGCGCCTTACTGAGTTCACAGTTTGTAGAGGGGCTGCTGCTAAATAGTTGTTCTCCTTTGTCCCCCAGGGCTTCATCCGACTGGACATGTCCGAGTTTCAGGAGAGGCACGAGGTGAGTTTCGGAGTCTCTGCTTCCCTTTTGCATTTTACCTAAGGCTAGAATGTTTTAAAGGAAGGATAAGAGTGAGAAAAAAGCAAAAAATAGATTCCGTGGAGCAGCGTTGTAATCCGGAATTCTGGAGCGGTTCTGGCGGTGGGGTCTCTGCTCAGCTCTGCGCTCTTGGCGACGCCCACCGTTCCCTTCTGCACCTGTGTGTTGGGGATGTTAGGCTCGCCAGCCCCCAGTTGGGAAACACTAGAAATAAACCACTGCGTTTTTATGTTGCAAATAAATGCTTAAGCAATTCCTTTCATAACGATGCGATTATATTATCATCATTACAAACCCAGATTCATTAAATGTCCATAGAGCAATCAAAAAGTTATTTCACACCACTCTTGTAAGGTAGTACTTTCAAAATCAGAACGTTATTTCACGTCACTCTGATAGAATCATAGAGTTGGAAGGGGCCTCTAGGGTCATCTGGTCCAACCCCTGCACAATGCAGGAAACTCACAAACACCTCCCCCTAAATTCACAGGATCTTCATTGCTACCAGATGGCCATCTGGCCTCTGTTGAAAAACCTCCAAGGAAGGAGAATCACAGAGTTGGAAGGGCCCTCCAGGGTCATCTAGTCCAACCCCCTGCACAGTGCAGGAGACTCACAAACACCTCCCCCTAAATTCACAGGATCCTCATTGCTGTCAGATGGCCCTCTAGCCTCTGTTGAAAACCCCCCAAGGAAGGAGAGCCCACCACCTCCCGAGGAGGAAGCCTGTTCCACTGAGGAACCGCTCTAACGGTCAGGAAGTTCTTCCTAATGTCAAGCTGGAAACGCTTTTGATTTAATTTCAACTCATTGGTTCTGATCCTACTTTCCGGGGCCACAGAAACTCTTGCAAGATAGCCCTTTCCAGTCCACTGTCTCAGTTCTCCTTTGCTTGAAAGACACAGACAGCACCACGCTTGTGTGTGATTCCTCCTGTGGGTGGCAGACCGAAGTCTTACAGGTGAGGCGGCGACAGTGGACCGTAGAGGACTACCTTACAAGAGCGGTGTGAAATAACATCCTGATCTTGAAAGCACTACCTTACAAGAGTGGTGTGAAATAAGTTTTTTATTTTTCTATGGACGTTTAATGAATTTTGGTTTGTGGTGATAATAATATAATTGCATCCTTATGAAAGGAATTGCTGAAGCGTTTAAATATTTGCAACATAAAACCACAGTGGTTTATTTCTAGTATTTGCTAATCAGTACACTGCAGTTTCCGATTTGCCCCATCTCCAGGGGGCGGGCGGGGGATCCCCCGGTTTGGAGGCCTTCCACCCACTTTAGGTTTTCAGAAAGTGGGGGTAGAGGGAAATGTCTTTTGGACACTCCGTTATTCCCTATGGAGACTGGGTATGAAGGAGAGTTGATCTGTGGGTATCTGGGGCTCTGTTGGGGCTGTTTTTGTGGTAGAGGCACCAAATTTCCAGCATAGCATCCAGTGCCCCTCCTCAAAAGACCCTCCAAGTTTCAAAAAGATTGGACTATGGGGTCCAGTTCCATGAGCCCCCAAAAGAAGGTGCCCCTATCCATTATTTCCAATGGAAGGAAGGCATTTAAAAGGTGAGCTTGGCAACTCTACTTTGGCAAGACCAGGCCTTGAATTCAGCAGGAACTCACAGGAGCACAGCTCCTGAACCTCCCTCGTCCATTGAATAGGAGGTGCAGCTGCATAACAATCCCTGGATTAGGAGAGCAGGCAGCCAGCCAGCCACCAGGGGCTTTGCCACGCCCCCAGCAGCCCTCATTAACCCTTGGAGAAGCACACGCCATCCTTTCTCCACATCTTATGTGATTTGGGGTGGTGGGTGGCTTGCTGGCCTTTTGACTGGGTGGGGAGCCAAAGAGAGCCCCAGGTGAGTGAGGCCTGCTTGGGCTGCCTGGATTTCTAGCCAGCCCAAGCAGGTCACGCTTGCCCGGGGCTCTCCTTTCTTGCGTCAGGTTGCTTTTGGCTGCGGGGGGGGGGGGGGGGCAGCATATGCTAACAAGATATGCTAATGAGCTTCACTGCACATTTTTCTACAAAATGACCCCTGGGTATTTGTGTGTAAAGTGGTGTTCCATTACAGCTGTCTTAAGTCAGTAGGACCAGAACCAGTGGGTTGAAATTAAATAAGGGCATCCAGCTCAACATTAGGAAGAACTTCTTGACCGTTAGAGCGGTTCCTTGCTGGAACAGGCTTTCTCGAGAGGTGGTGGGCTCTCCTTCCTTGGAGGTTTTTCAACAGAGGCTAGATGGCCATCTGACAGCAATGAGGATCCTGTGAATTTAGGGGGAGGTGTTTGTGAGTTTCCTGCATTGTGCAGGGGATTGGACTAGATTACCCTGGAGGTCCCTTCCAACTCTAGGATTCCTGACTGTTAGAGCAATTCCTCAGTGGAAAAGGCTTCCTCAGGAGATGGTGGGCTCTCCTTCCTTGGAGGTTTTTAAACAGAGGCTGGATGGCCATCTGACAGCAATGAAGATCCTGTGAATTTAGGGGGAATTTATTTGTGAATTTCCTGCATTGTGCAGGTGGTTGGACTAGATGACCCTGGAGGTTCCTTCCAACTCTAGGATTCTAGGAGAGCCAGTTTGGTGTAGTGGTTAAGTGTGCGGACCCTTATCTGGGAGAACCGGGTTTGATTCCCCACTCCTCCACTTGCACCTGCTAGCATGGCCTTGGGTCAGCCATAGCTCTGGCAGAGGTTGTCCTTGAAAGGGCAGCTGCTGTGAGAGCCCTCTCCAGCCCCACCCACCTCACAGGGTGTCTGTTGTGGGGGAGGAAGGTAAAGGAGATTGTGAGCCGCTCTGAGACTCTTCGGAGTGGAGGGCGGGATATAAATCCAATATCTTCTTCATCTTCATATCTTCTTCTATGATTCTCCTTTAGAGGTTTTTCAACAGAGGCTAGATGGCCATCTGACAGCAATGAGGTTCCTGTGAATTTAGGGGGAAGTGTTTGTGAGTTTCCTGCAGGGGGATGGACTAGATGACCCTAGAGACTAGATGACCATAGCAAAACAGCAGGCACAGAAGAGTTAGAGTGGTTCCTCAGTGGAACAGGCTTCCTCCTTGGGAGGTGGTGGGCTCTCCTTCCTTGGAGGTTTTTCAACAGAGGCTAGAGGGCCACCTGACAGCAATGAAGATCCTGTGAATTTAGGGGGAGGTGTTTGTGAGTTTAGAGCGATTCCTCAGTGGAACAGGCTTCCTCCTTGGGAGGTGGTGGGCTCTCCTTCCTTGGAGGTTTTTCAACAGAGGCTGGATGGCCACCTGGCAGAAATGCTGATCCGGCAAACTTAAAAAGGTAAAGGTAGTCCCCTGTGCAAGCACTGGGTTGTTACTGACCAGTGGGGTTATGTCAAATCACAATGTTTTCTTGGGAGACCGTTTGTTACGGGGTGGTTTGCCATTGCCATGCTTCACCCACTCAGGGCTCTCCTTTCTTGCATTGAGTGGCTTTTGGCTGGTTGGGGGGGCAGCATATGCGAATGAGCTATGCTCATGAGCTCCGCCACCTGTTTTTCTACTAAACGATCCCTGCTCCAAATGCAAGGAAAGCAGCGCTCTTGCAGCCTCCTCACCCGGCCGTGTTTTCTGTGCCAGGGGAAGCAGGCAGCAGCGTGGTCTCCAGGAGGTGGCAACCAGCCCAGAGCAGCAGGGGGGAGGGAAGGAACTCCCGTCCCGGCTCCCCCAGGCATGAGTCATGCCAGAGCGGCCTTCGAGAGCCGTGCTCTGTTTGTTCTCTTCCCGTCTGCTTTCCCTCCCTTCCTGTGAAGTCTTGTGAGCCCAACCAGGCCTCGCTTGCCTGGGGCTCTCCTTTCTTGCATCAGGTTGCTTTTGGCTGGGGGGGGTATGCTAATGAGTTATGCTAATGAGCCCCACCACCTATTTTCCTACAAAATGACCCCTGGGTAAGACATCTGTTACCTCTTCCTCCTTTAGGTCGCCAAGTTTATTGGCTCCCCACCAGGCTACGTTGGCCACGAGGAAGGCGGGCAGCTCACGAAGAAACTCAAGCAGTGCCCCAACGCGGTCGTCCTCTTTGACGAAGTGGACAAGGCCCACCCGGACGTCCTCACCATCATGCTACAGCTCTTTGACGAAGTAAGGTCCCCGGCAGGGCGGGGCTTGTTCTGGGAGTCGCCATGGCAACCGTCAACTCTCGGCATCTCAGCCCCAAAACAGCCTCCGTCTGCAGGGAATTCAAGTGTGCTTGAACCACGCTAGTGTCTGATAAACCCCCTCGCCCTTGTCCTGCAGAATCAACTCTCACTGAAATGAATCCTGTGAATTTAGGATCCTGTGAATGTAGGGGGAGGTGTTTGTGAGTTTCCTGCATTATGCAGGGGGTTGGACTAGATGACCCTGGAGGTCCCCCCTTTCAACTCTAGGATTCTATGATTCTCCTTTGGAAGTTTTTCAACAGAGGCTAGATGGCCATCTGACAGCAATGAAGATCCTGTGGATTTAGGGGGAGGCGTTTGTGAGTTTCCTGCATTGTGCAGGGGGTTGGACTAGATGACCCTGGAGGTCCCTTCCAACTCTAGGATTCTGTGATTCTCCTTTGGAGGTTCTTCAACAGAGGCTAGATGGCCATCTGACAGCAATGCAGATCCTGTGAATTTAGGGGGAGGCATTTGTGAGTTTCCTGCATTGTGTAGGGGGTTGACTAGATGACCCTGGAGGTCCCTTCCAACTCTAGGATTCTGTGATTCTCCTTTGGAGGTTCTTCAACAGAGGCTAGATGGCCATCTGACAGCAATGAAGATCCTGTGAATTTAGGGGGAGGCATTTGTGAGTTTCCTGCATTGTGCAGGGGGTTGGACTAGATTACCTTGGAGGTCCCTTCCAACTCTGTGATTCTAGGATTCTGTGAAAAGGTTTTGGGATGACAAAATGGAGTTTCCTTCCCCTCTTTGACTGAAACAAAGTTTTTATTTTCATTATTATGTAGGAGGTAATGGGATACGGCAGGGAAAGGGGATATTATAATCAGAAAAGGGAGCCCCGTGGCGCAGAGAACTTAACTGCAGCACTGCAGTCCTAAGCTCTGCTCACAAATTACGGTAAGTTTGATTACGGCAGAAGCTGAGTTCAGGTAGCCATCACAAGGCTGACTCAGCCTTCCATCCTTCCGAGGTCAGTAAAATGAGGACCCAGCTTGCTGGGGGGTAAAGTGGAGCTGACCGGGGAAGGCAATGGCAAACCACCCCGTAACAAAAAGTCTGCCAAGAAAATGTCCCGATGTTGATGTCACCCCATGGGTCAGTAATGACCCAGTGCTTGCACAGGGGACTACCTTTTTATAATCAGCAGATCATTTATCATCAACAGCTATCACACTTTGTCTTTGTTGAGGATACAATTCTGATATTTAATACTTATCACAAAAGTGTATCTTTTCCACTTAATTTCTTAACAGGAATTTCAAGTATTTCAAAGTTACACACATAATTATTTTTTCTTAAAATGTACCCCGCAAAGTACTGACTTGGTATTATTCAGTGTATAGATCCTTCTCCTTTTTCAGTTCACTTCTATCTCCCATCAGATGGCAGGGTGGAGGTAAAGGGGCAAGGGTCTTCACCTCGAGACGTCCCAGTTAAGAACATAAGAGAAGCCATGTTGGGTCAGGCCAGTGGCCCATCCAGTCCAACACTCTGTGTCACACAGTGACCAAAAAACTTAGGTGCCATCAGGAGGTCCATAAGAAGATAAGAACATAAGAGAAGCTATGTTGAATCAGGCCAGTGGCCCATCCAGTCCAACACTCTGTGTCATACAGCAGCCAAAAAACCCCAGGTGCCATCAGGAGGTCCATAAGAAGATAAGAACATAAGAGAAGCCATGTTGGATCAGGCCAGTGGTCCATCCAGTCCAACATCTGTGTCACACAGTGACCAAAAAACCCAGGTGCCATCAGGAGGTCCATAAGAAGATAAGAGAAGCTATATTGAATCAGGCCAGTGGCCCATCTAGTCCAACACTCTGTCACTCAGGGGGCCAAAAAACCCAGGTGCCATCAGGAGGTCCATCAGTGGGGCTAGAAGCCCTCCCACTGTGCCCCCCCAAAACACCAATAATGCAGAGCATCACTGCCCCAGAGAGTTCCATCTATACACTTGGCTAATAGCCACTGATGGACCTCTGCTCCAGATGTTTATCCAATCCCCTCTTAAAGCTGGCTATGCTTGCAGCCGCCGCCACCTCCTGTGGCAGTGAATTCCACATGTTAATCATTCTTTGGGTTATCCATTCTGGCTTGACTGCTCAGCCACTGAGTGCCCACAAGTTCCCGAGGCAGATTGTAAGAAGTAGGGCAGGATGGGATAAGCCAGTGGGTGGCTATTTCTCACATGCCCACAGTAATGCCAATTGCCCCTTTTGGATCAGGAAGGAATTTTCCTCCAGGTGAGATAGGCGCGGGATCCTGGAAGTTTTTTCCCTTCCTTTGGACATATTTGTGAATTTCCTGCATTGTGTCGAGGGTTGGACTAGATGACCCTTGGGGGATCTCTTCCAGCTCTAGGTTTCTGAATAGTTGGTTTTTCAGGGATGCAGCTGCAAAAGCTAGAACCTTAATATCGTTAAGGACAAAACCCAGGAGAGTCGCTGGCTCTTAACAGAAATTAGAGTTGGATTGTCAAGTCCCCAGCAGTTCAATGATCAGAGACAGTCCATTGCAAGAATAGCTGTTTATTGATACATGACAGGTCAGAGCAAGACGGTCCTTGCGAAAACTGGCTGTGGAGGGCAGCTGCCCTCTACTTATAGTTCAAGATTAAACCGTTACACCTTCAAACCTAAGGCGCAAAGCGAGCAATCCCTCCCCCCATAGTTCTTTCCCAGGCCCCTTGCAGGTGCAAGCCTAATCAGACAGAGACAGCCTTGGCCATCTCTGAGACTAGGCAGAAGGAATGCTTCACTTGTTACACAGAGATAGGAGCAGTGCAAAGCAGAGACCGTGGAAAGTGAAAGTACTCCTGGGCTGATGCCAAGAGTCTCTCTTGACAGATTAGCATAGAAACCGAATCTTCAAAGTGGAATACTGTGTGCAGTTCTGGTCGCCGCACCTCAAAAAGGATATTATAGCATTGGAGAAAGTCCAGAGAAGGGCAACTAGAATGATTAAAGGGCTGGAGCACTTTCCCTATGAAGAAAGGTTGAAACGCTTGGGATTCTTTAGCTCGGAGAAACGTCGACTGCGGGGTGACATGAGAGAGGTTTACAAGATAATACATGGGATGGAGAGGGTAGAGAAAGAGGTACTTTTCTCCCTTTCTCACAATACAAGAACTCGTGGGCATTCGATGAAATTGCTGAGCAGACAGGTTAAAACGGATAAAAGGAAGTCCTTCTTCACCCAAATGGTGATTAACATGTGGAATTCACTGCCACAGGAGGTGGTGGTGGCCACAAGTATGGCCATCTTCAAGAGGGGTTTAGATAAAAATATGGAGCAGAGGTCCATCAGTGGCTAAGAGGCCCAAGTTCTCCTACCTTGCTTTACCTAACAGGCTAATGAGGTCATTTTACATGTGTTCCTTTGTGGGACTTTTTTGCAATTGTCTGTTTCTGCTAACAGCAGGGAGGGGTTTGTTGGGGGAACACTGAAACCTTCCTTTGGGGGTCTGGAAATTCTTCCCCACCCCCCTTCTTATTCAGACACTTCAGGGGGTCCTGCGTGACCATGAGGGCTAGCGACTTGAACTCTTTTAAAGAGAAAGGGAAAAAAAAGAAACTGAAGCATCTTGAGTTGTGAATTCTGGGCAGAATGCACCCCAAAGAAGGCCACTTTATTTCCCATGGCGTCAGCTTAGAACGGATAAAAGGAAGTCCTTCTTCACCCAAAGAGTGATTAACACCTGGAATTCACTGCCACAGGAGGTGGTGGCGGCTGCAAGCATAGCCAGCTTCAAGAGGGGATTGGATCAACATCTGGAGCAGAGGTCCATCAGTTGCTATTAGCCATAGCGTGTTGTTGGAACTAATTCTCTGTCTGGGGCAAGTGATGCTCTATATTCTTGGTGTTGCAGGGGGGGCAACAGTGGGAGGACTTCTGGTGTCCTGGCCCCACTGGTGGACACTGTGTGACACAGATTGTTGGACTGGATGGGCCATTGGCCTGATCCAACATGGCTTCTCTCATATTCTTATGTCCGGGGCAGTGATGCTTTGTATTCTTGGTGCTTGGGGGGCAAGAGTGGGTAGGCTTCTAGACTTTTCTCCCTTTCTCACAATATGAGAACTCGTGGGCATTCAATGAAATTGCTGTGCAGTCGGGTTAGAACGAATAAAAGGAAGTTCTTCATTCATTCAAAGGGTGATTAACACGTGGGATTCACTGCCACAGAAGGTGGCAGCGGCTACAAGCATAGCCAGCTTCAAGAGGGGACTGGATAAGCATATGGAGCAGAGGTGCATCAGTGGCTGTTAGCCACAGCGTATTGTTGGAACTCTCTGTCTGGGGCAGTGATGCTCTGTGCTCTTGGTGCTGGGGGGGAGGGCAACAGTGGGAGGACTTCTAGTGTCCTGGCCCCACAGGTGGAGCTCCTGATGGCACCTGTTTTTTTTGGCCACTGTGTGACAGAGTGTTGGACTGGATGGGCCATTGGCCTGATCCAACATGGCTTCTCTTATGTTTTTTGTCTGGGGCAGTGATGCTCTGTATTCTTGGTGCTTGGGGGGGGGCACAGTGGGAGGGCTTCTAGTGTCTTGGCCCCACCGATGGACCTCCTGATGGCACCTGAGGTTTTTTGGCCACTGTGTGACATAAGAGTGTTGGACTGGATGGGCCATTGACCTGATCCAACATGGCTTCTCTTATGTTCTTATCTTCTTATGGACCTCCTGATGGCACCTGGGGGTTTTTTGGCCACTGTGTGACAGAGTGTTGGACAGGATGGGCCATTGGCCTGATCCAACAGGGCTTCTCTTATGTTCTTATGTGACACAGAGTGTTGGACAGGATGGGCCATTGGCCTGATCCAACAGGGCTTCTCTTATGTTCTTATGTGACATAGAGTGTTGGACTGGAGGGGCCACTGGCCTGATCCAACAAGGCTTCTCTTATGTTCTTATGTGACACAGAGTGTTGGACTGGATGGGCCATTGGCCTGATCCAACAGGGCTTCTCTTATGTTCTTATGTGACACAGAGTGTTGGACAGGATGGGCCATTGGCCTGATCCAACATGGCTTCTCTTATGTTCTTATGTCTGGGGTAGAGATGCTCTGCATTCTTGGTGCTTGGGAGGGGCAACAGTAGGAGGGCTTTTAGTGTCCTGGCTTCAGTGGTGGACCTCCTGATGGCACCTGGGCTTTTTGGCCATTGTGTGACACAGAGTGTTGTACAGGATGGGCCATTGGCCTGATCCAACATGGCTTCTCTTATGTTCTTACACATTCGCTGTGAAAGTTTGATTCCAGTCCAATAACCCCCGGGAGACCAACAAGATTTTAGGGGTCTGCACTTTTGAGAGTCAGCGCTCTTAGGGCAAGGGGATCAAATTGTTTGGGAAAGGCTATTCATTCGTGCGGAGGGGAAAGGCAGTTTAATAGACCGTCAGGGAAACAGCCGTGGGCTATAAACACGCCGAGATTGGTACGGTGGGATTGTTGTGGCTGCACAGTCAAGAGCCGAGCTTGTAGCCGCTTCTAGTTCTGCACAGATTGCGTTAAGCGGAGGGGAGGGGGGGCAGGCTCTCCGGCCGGCACAGGAGAGCCGTTTGCAGCGTTCCGAACACTCATCTCCTCTGCCACGAGGGCGCCTCCAAGAAGACAGAAATAATAACCTTTGCTGGGAGGGGGGGGGGAGAAGAAAGAAAGCACAAACTGCAAGCCCCCCCCCCCATCTCATCTTCCACCCCACATTGGCCAGAGCAGGCATTGCCAGCAGAAGAGCACAAATCCATGCCGGGTACTTGGGATTATTGTTTCGGCAATTGCCAGGGCAGGAATTGATTTCACATTTAGCGGCTGCCACAGTGATCTATGCAAGAAGGGGGAAAGAAGACACCCTGCGTTATTAATCCTTGGGAAAAAAAGAAAAACTCGCAAACATTCCAGCTGGATGTGTGTCCCCCCCCCCACTATGCGTGGAGAACTGAGGGATTTGTAACCTACCCTTTGTCCTAAGAGGTCTTGGTGGCCATACACCAATTGCTCTTGTTCCAATGCAGGATGGCCCTGGGAACTGAGATATAGTTCTCTGCATTTAACCTTCTGCCGTCAGAATCCTGGCCGCGGATGCACAAAACCCTTCACCTTTTCCACAAGTCTTCCTTTCTCATTCTTGAGAGCCAGTTTGGTGTAGAAGAAGAATTGCAGATTTATACTCTGCCCTTCTCTCTGAATCAGAGACTCAGAGTGGCTTACAATCGCCTATGTCTTCTCCCCCCACAACAGACACCCTGTGAGGGTGGGTGGGGCTGAGAGAGCTCTCACAGCAGCTGCCCTTTCAAGGACAACTCCTGCAAGAGCTATGGCTGACCCAAGGCCATTCCAGCAGCTGCAAGTGGAGAACACGACCAAAGATTTATACCCCGCCCTTCTCTCTGAATCAGAGACTCAGAGCGGCTTACAATCTCCTATATCTTCTCCCCCCACAACAGACACCCTGTGAGGTGGGTGGGACTGAGAGGGTTCTCACAGCAGCTGCCCTTTCAAAGACAACTCCTGAGATAGCTATGACTGACCCAAGGCCATTCCAGCAGGTGCAATTGGAGGAGTGGGGAATCAAACCCGGTTCTCCCAGATAAGAGTCCACGCACTGAACCACTACACCAAACTGGCTGTACACCACTACACCAAACTGTAGTGGTGAAGTGGACGGACTCTTTTCTGGGAGAACCGGGTTTGATTCCCCACTCCTGCACTTGCAGCTGCTGGAATGGCCTTGGGTCAGCCATAGCTCTCGCAGAGCTGTCCTTGAAAGGGCAGCTTCTGTCAGAGCTCTCTCAGCCCCACCTACCTCACAGGGTGTCTGTTGTGGGGTGGGTGGGGGAAGAAGGTAAAGGAGATTGTGACCTCTCTCACATTCAGAGTATAGTATATCTTCTTCTTCTTGTTGTCATTATTGTCACTCACAGAGAGCCAGTTCGGGGTGGTGGTTAATAGCAGTGGTAGAGCATCTGCTTGGCATCCAGAAGGCTGTGGGTTCAATCCCCAGCATCTCCAGCTAAAAAGACTAGGCAGGAGGTGATGCAAGAAGACCTCTCTCTGCCCGAGACCCTGGAGAGCTGCTGCCAGACTTAGTAGACATGACTAACTGTGAAGAACCAGTGGTCTGATTCAGTATAAGGCAGCTTCAGGGCTTTTTCCTTTTATAGCAAGAACTCCTTTGCACATTAGGCCACACCTCTCTTGATGCATGCAATCCTCCAGGAGCTTACAAGGCTCTTCTTACAGGGCCTAGTGCCAGATCCAGGAGGATTGGCTGCAGCGAGGGGTGTGTGGCCTAATATGCAAAGGAGCCCCGAACAGCTTCTGGGAGGAGCTCTTCACCTTGTTGGGTAGAGGCAGGCCTCAGATTCAGCAGCGGCTCACAGGGACCCAGCTGCTGAACCTCTCTGAGGGTTCCCCCTCCTCCTCCCCACCTCCCTTGTCCATTGAATAGCAGGTGCAGCTGCATAACAATCTCTGGATTAGGAAAGCAGGCAGCCAGCCGGCCCCCAGAGGATTTGCCACGCCCCCAGCAGCCCTCATTAACCCCTGGAGAAGCCCACCCCACCCTTTCTCCACTTCTGATGTGATTTTGGCCGGCAGATGGCTTGCTGGCCTTTTGACTGGGGGGCAGTGGCCCAGGAGAGCCCCAGGCGAGCGAGGCCTGCTTGGGCTGGCTGGATCTTTAGCCAGCCCAAGCAGGCCTCGCTCGCCCGGGGCTCTCCTTTCTCGCGTTCGGGTTTGCTTTCGACTGGGGGAGCGGCGGCATATGCTAATTAGTTATGCTAATGAGCTCCACTGCCTGTTTTTCTACAAAACGACCCCTGGGTAGAGGAGAGTTCTTCCCTGGCAACTGCTTCCTGACCCTCGAGGGAGACAATCCCAGGATTAAATTTAGGACTTTCTGTGTGGAAAGCAGGGGCTTTCCCGTGCTAGTAAATACAGCTGTAGTGAAAAAACGGGGACGTTGAGCAGCAGCAGAAGAAGAATTGCAGATTTATACCCCGCCCTTTTCTCTGAATCAGAGACTCAGAGCAGTTCACAATCTCCTATATCTTCTCCCCCCTCAACAGACACCCTGTGAGGTGGGTAGGGCTGAGAGGGCTCTCACAGCAGCTGTCCTTTCAAGGACAGAGTCTCAGAGCAGCCTAGAATCTCCTTTACCTTCCCCCCCCCCTCAACAGACACCCTGGGAGATGGGTGGGGCTGGAGAGGGCTCTCACAGCAGCTGCCCTTTCAAGGGCAACCTCTGCCAGAGCTCTGGCTGACCCAAGGCCATTCCAGCAGGTGCAAGTGGAGGAGTGGAGAATCAAACCCGGTTCTTCCAGATAAGAGAGCTCTGGTGACCCAAGGCCATTCCAGCAGCTGCAAGTGGAGGAGTGGGGAATCAAACCCGGTTCTCCAAGATAAGAGACCTCTGGCTGACCCAAGGCCATTCCAGCAGCTGCAAGTGGAGGAGTGGGGAATCCAACCCGGTTCTCCCAGATAAGAGAGCTATGGCTGACCCAAGGCCATTCCAGCAGGTGCAAGTGGAGGAGTGGGGAATCCAACCCGGTTCTCCCAGATAAGAGAGCTCTGGCTGACCCAAGGCCATTCCAGCAGCTGCAAGTGGAGGAGTGGGGAATCAAACCCGGTTCTCCCAGATAAGAGAGCTCTGGCTGACCCAAGGCCATTCCAGCAGGTGCAAGTGGAGGAGTGGGGAATCAAACCCGGTTCTCCCAGATAAGAGAGCTCTGGCTGACCCAAGGCCATTCCAGCAGGTGCACGACAGCAAACTGGCTCTAGAGGAAACCTGAAAGCTCTAGAGGAAACCTGAAAGTAGGAAAAGGTTTTCCTGCAGTTCCTTCCCCCTCCCAAGCCATCCTGTTTTGTTCTTGTCTGTCAAAGGGCCGGCTGACGGACGGGAAAGGGAAGACCATCGACTGCAAGGACGCCATCTTCATCATGACCTCCAACGTGGCCAGCGACGAGATCGCCCAGCATGCCTTGCAGCTGAGGCAGGAGACCCTGGAGCTGAGCCGGAAGAGGATCGCGGAAAATCTGGGTACTGCTCCCCCACCCCCGCACCGGTCAGCTCTTGGCACTGCTGGCAAAACAACTGCCCTGCATGGCTCAGGCTGGCTCGTTTCAACCGGTGGCCAGCTGCATACTCCCAAGCAGGCTGGGAGGAGAGCAGGGGGGCTTGCTCCTTGTGCCTCATCTCCCGCACCTGGTAGTCACAGGTAGACTGTCCCTGACTGTGGAGGTTCCTTTTAGTCTCACAGAAGTTCCCACTCTTGAAATCTTGCATGGGGAAACGTATAGGGCAGGGGTGGCCAATGGTAGTTCTCCAGATGTTTTTTTGCCTACAACTCCCATCAGCCCCAATCATTGGCCGTGCTGGCTGGGGCTGATGGGAGTTGTAGGCAAAAAACATCTAGAGAGCTACCATTGGCCACCCGTGGTATAGGGATATAAAATTGTGCATGGGATAGATTTTTTAGTTTAGTTTATTTGTAATTTGTATCCCGCCCTTCCCACCAGGTGGCTCAGGGCGGCTTACAGCATATAAAATCTAACATAAGACTATAAAAATTAAACATAAAAATTTAAACATTTCACAGTTTACATAGTTAAAATTTAAACATTTCACACAGTTTATATAATTAAAACATTAAAAAACATACAGCAATCTTACAAAAACTACACTCAGTTTCAAGTTTCAAGTGCCGGTTAGTTGTAAGCCAGCCGGAAGAGGACTGTCTTACAGGCCCTGCAGAAATGAGCAAGATCCCGCAGGGCCCTTACCTTTTCCAGCAGCTGGTTCCACCAAGAAGGGGCCATTACGGAGAAGGCCCTATCCCTTGTAGATTTCAGAGAGAGAGAAATAGTTGGCAAAGGCCCTTTCCGCACTTCCTTTACCATGGTCTCCTCTAAGCAGTTCTGCGCTAAATTCAAATTCAACCTTTTTATTTCGAGTACCGTCCTTCCCCCCTCCACCACCACCCCCCATTCTGCATTATGTTATCTCCAGGGCTTTTTTGGTAGAAAAAGCCCAGCAGGAACTCATTTACATATTAGGTCACACCTGATATCACCATTGTTTCACATGAGTTGGGTTTTTTTTTTAAAGAAAAGGCTCAGCAGGAATTCATTTGCATATTAGGCCACACCTCCTGATATCACCATTGTTTCACATGAGTTGGGGTTTTTTTAAAAAAGAGAAGGCTCAGCAGGAATTCATTTGCATATTAGGCCACACCTGACATCACCATTGTTTCACACAGGTTTTTTGTAGAAGAGGCCCAGTGGGAACTCATTTGCATATCAGGCCACCCCCCCTGACCCCATGCCAGCCAGAACTGCATTCCTGTGCATTCCTGCTCAAAAAAAGCCCAAATTATCTCTCTTCGGCTGCCAACCTGGTTTCAGCCCGCTGTTTCGCCAGATTTTTTTGGAGCTATTTTACCGTGGACTTCATCACCTCGAACCTAACGCTGGGGAAAAAACCCTGAATGAATGGCAAGTGCGGAAAGGGCCAAAAAGAACTTTTTCTCCCTCTCCCGAAATAACTCGAACTCCAGGGCATCCAGTGAAGCGGACGGGGCAGTAGGTTCAGGATGGGCCAAAGGAAATACCTCTTTACGCAAAGAGTGATTAAAAGGTGGGATTGGCTGCCAGAGGATGTCGTGACGGCCAAAGGATGAAAAAGAATTCAAGGGGGATTAAACAGATTCATGAAGGATAAGTCTATCAGTGGCCATGAACCATGGTGGGTGAAAGGAACCTCCCCATCCAGAGGCAATTAGCCTCTGAATTCGAGTTCCCAGAGGCAACATTAGGAGAAGGCCTCGGCTTCTCTGCCTTATTGAGCCAGTTTTGTATAGTGGTGGAGAGCACAGACTCTTATCTGGGAGAACCGGGCTTGATTCCCCACTCCTCCACTTGCACGTTGGAATGGCCTTGGGTCAGTCATAGCTCTGGCAGAGGTTGTCCTTGAAAGGGCAGCTGCTGGGAGAGCCCTCTCAGCCCCACCCACCTCACAGGGTGTCTGTTGTGGGGGGAGAAGATATAGGAGATTATAAGCCACTCTGAGTCTCTGATTCGGAGAAAAGGGTGGGATATAAATCTGCAGTCTTCTTCCACTTGCAGCTGCTGGAATGGCCTTGGGTCAGCCATAGCTCTCGCAAAAGTTGTCCTTGAAAGGGAAGCTGCTGTGAGAGCTCTCTCAGCCCCACCCAGCTCACAGGGTGTCTTTTGTGGGGGATGAAGATATAGGACAGTGATGGCTAACCTTTTCAGCTTGGTGTGTCGAAAATCGGGAAAAAGTGTAGTCTTCCTCGGGTCGTGTGTCACTTCAACCACACTCACCAAATGAGGGGGCCGCAGGAGAACCAGGCACAAAGGATCCAGTGCGCGGTCTGCAGCCTAGGTCAGACTACGGTTGCCAAGTCCAATTCAAGAAATATCTGGGGGCTTTGGGGGCGGAGCCAGGAGACTTTGGGGGTGGAGCCAGGAGACATTGGGGTGGAGCCAGGAACAAGGGTGTGACAAGCATAATTGAACTCCAAGGGAGTTCTGGCCATCCCATTTAAAGGGACAGCACACCTTTTAAAATGCCTTCCTTCCATAGGAAATAATGAAGGATATGGGCGCCATCTTTTGGGGCTCATAGAATTGGACCCCCTGGTCCAATCGTTTTGAAACTTGGGGGGGGGGGTATTTTGGGGAGAGGGGGATCCCCTGCCCCCACCTGGGGATTGGTAACCCTGCGGGAAAGGGTGTATCTTTTTTTCTTCCCGCCTTTTCTCCTCCAGCGCTTGCCAAGGGAAGCCAAGGGGGGCGACCCAATGCTCCCCTCCCCTTGCTCTTTTGCAACCCACACACAGCCCCCATCGCCCACCCCCTTCCTCCTCTTCCAAGCTGAAAAGGGCAGCTTGTCCTTTAAATCTGAAACCCCGCATCCGGCAGGCGGCCATAAGAAAGAGCGAGAGAGCAAAGTGAGAAAGATCATGTTGGTTGCAAAAAAAAAAACCCAGGACCGGGTGGAGAAGGAGGAGGAGGGGGGGGGCAGCCCCACAATAGGCCCCAGAGCGACGCCCCCTCGGGCATTGCACCCCACACACACTGCTGCAATGCCATCTCTGCCTCCCCCCCCCAGCCGCTCCATGCAAACAAACGGAAGAAAACACGCCTGCCTTGCTCCTGCATTTGCAAAGCCCCGGCATTGCAAAGGCGCGACCCGCCGAGGAGGGCACTTCTTCCCCCCCCCCTGCCTCTTTTTTTGCAATGCTCTTTTTTTCTTTCTTGCTGTACCCACCTATTTCCTCAGGCCCCGGGGAGGGCGGGAAAAGGGGGTTGCAAAGCTCGGCCCTGTTGCGAGGAGGAGGAGGCGCGTTTGGCTGCCTCTGCTTTGGGTGGGGGACGGGTTGCGCCAGGAGGCTGTCTCCTCCCACCCCCAGGTCAAGGCGAGGCACTGGCAGCGTCGGCCAACCTTCCCTCCCACCCTCAACCTTCCCTCCCACCCCCACCCCCGGCCTGGAGCCGGAGAAAGAGGCGGCGGCGGCGACCCACTGCGCTGCTGCCGCCTCTTCTCGCCTTCACCTTAGCAGCTGCTGCTCCTCCGAGACGGGCTCAGCAGCCTCCGAAGGACTCGCGGCTTGCCACGCTCCTTGGTTTCCGGTGTGTCAGCCAAATTGCCTCGCGTGTCATAGGTTCGCCATCATGGATATAGGAGATTGTAAGCTGCTCTGAGTCTCTGATTCAGAGAGAAGAGCAGGGTATAAATCTGCAGTCTTCTTCTTCCACTTGCAGCTGTTGAAATGGCCTTGGGTCAGGCATACCTCTCGCAAGAGTTGTCTGTGAAAGGGCAGCTTCTGTCAGAGCTCTCTCAGCCTCACCCACCTGTTGTGAGGGGAGAAGATATAGGAGATCGTAAGCCGCTCTGAGTTTCTGATTCAGAGAGAAGGGCGGGGTATAAATCTGCAGTCTTCTTCTTCCACTTGCACCTGCTGGAATGGCCTTGGGTCAGCCATAGCAGGAGTTGTCCTGGAAAGGGCAGCTTATGGGAGAGCTCTCTCAGCCCCACCCGCCTCACAGATTGTAAGCCGCTCTGAGTCTCTGATTCAGAGAGAAGAGCAGGGTATAAATCTGCAGTCTTCTTCTTCCACTTGCAGCTGTTGAAATGGCCTTGGGTCAGCCATAGCTCTCGCAAGAGTTGTCCGTGAAAGGGCAGCTTCTGCCAGAGCTCTCTCAGCCTCACCCACCTGTTGTGAGGGGAGAAGATATAGGAGATTGTAAGCCGCTCTGAGTTTCTGATTCAGAGAGAAGGGCGGGGTATAAATCTGCAGTCTTCTTCTTCCACTTGCACCTGCTGGAATGGCCTTGGGTCAGCCATAGCAGGAGTTGTCCTGGAAAGGGCAGCTTATGGGAGAGCTCTCTCAGCCCCACCCGCCTCACAGATTGTAAGCCGCTCTGAGTCTCTGATTCAGAGAGAAGAGCAGGGTATAAATCTGCAGTCTTCTTCTTCCACTTGCAGCTGTTGAAATGGCCTTGGGTCAGCCATAGCTCTTGCAAGAGTTGTCTGTGAAAGGGCAGCTTCTGTCAGAGCCCTCTCAGCCCCACCCACCTCACAGGGTGTCTGTTGTGGGGGGAGAAGATATAGGAGATTGTAAGCTGTTCTGAGTCTCTGATTCAGAGAGAAGGGCGGGGTATAAATCTGCAGTCATCTTATTATTATTATTATTAATATTATTACTGTGGACCCACCAGTAGAACTGGTGAGCCAGCCACTGTGTGAGTCAGGTCCCTCAAGGTCAGCCTTGTCCACTCAGACCAGCAGCAGCTCTCCAGGGTCTCAGGCAGAGAGATCTTTCCTATCCCCTCCTGCCTGGCCCTTTTTAAGTGGAGGTGCCGGGGATTGAACCTGGGACCTTCTGCGTGCCGAGCAGAGCCTCGTCCGCTGAGCCACAGTCCCTCCCCCTTCCTGTGCCAGGGGCCGTGTGGGCTGCTGCCCATGAGCCGTCTCCTGCCCTGCCTTTCAGATGATGTCCAGATGTCCGACAAGATCACAATCTCCAAGCAGTTCAAGGAGAACGTCATTCGCCCCATCTTGAAGGTACGGAAGGTTCTGTCGATCACCTCCCCGCCTACCTTCTGGCTCCCGGAAGGCGAGGAACTGGTGTTCGTTTCCAACCAGTCCGCTTTGGGGGAGTAGCCTGAATGAATGGGAGAGCCTCTGCAGATGGAGTTTGGGTTTGAATGGGGAGGGAACTCCAGTTTTGTCCCAAGCAAGCTGCCGGGATGGAAAAAAACTCTTGCATCTTGCCACGGGCAAATCAAGGTGAGTCTTGGGAGAGCTCAGAAATGCAGCCTGCCAGAGACACGCCCGCTTGTTTGGTGTAGCCACTTTGGTGTAGTGGTTGAGTGTGCAGACTCTTATTTGGGAGAACCAGGTTTGATTCCCCACTCCTCCACTTACAGCTGCTGGGATGGCCTTGGGTCAGCCATAGCTGTCGCAAGAGTTGTCCTTGAAAGGGCAGCTTCTGTCAGAGCTCTCTCAGCCCCACCTACCTCACAGGGTGTCTCTTGTGGGGGGAGGAAGATATAGGAGATTGTAAGCTGCTCTCTGATTCAGAGAGAAGGGCAGGGTATAAATCTGCAGACTTCTTCTTCCAGGGGGAATTTTTTCCCCAGCTAGGAGAGCATTCAAAGTCGCAGGAGCCCTGGCAGGAAACAAAATTGGCAACCTCCCCACTCCCCCCCCCAGGTCCTCCACGCACACACTTTCCTTAGATGTTTCCTAAGGCAGATTTGCTCCATTGAAACTGGATGACAAAGGAAGTGCATTGCTAATTAGGCCTTTAAATCCTCTTGAGTGAAAGTGTTTGTGGTGAAAATGCAACAGAGTTGTCCTTGAAAGAGCAGCTTCTGTCGGAGCTCTCTCAGCCCCAACTACCTCCCAGGGTGTCTGTTGTGGGGGGAGAAGATATAGGAGATAGTAAGCCGCTGTGAGTCTCTGATTCAAAGAGAAGGGTGAGGTATAAATCTGCAGTCTTCTTCTTCCACTTGCACCTGCTGGAATGGCCTTGGATCAGCCATAGCAGAGTTGTCCTTGAAAGGGCAGCTTATGGGAGAGCTCTCTCAGCCCCACCCGCCTCACAGGGTGTCTGTTGTGGGGGGAGA
Organism: Heteronotia binoei; assembly: GCF_032191835.1. NCBI lineage: Eukaryota > Metazoa > Chordata > Lepidosauria > Squamata > Gekkonidae > Heteronotia > Heteronotia binoei. Next base: position 3,896 of record NW_026800200.1, on the reverse strand, counting down.
AGGGAAAGGAGATTGTGAGCTGCTCTAACTGGGACGGGCCAGGCGAGCCTGATCTCGGAAGCTAAGGAGAGCCAGCCCTGGTCGGTTCTTAGATGAGGGACCAGCAAGGACATCCAGGGTTGCTACGCAGAGGAAGGCAAAGGCAAAGGACCTTCTGCAGGCCATCGGATGCTGTTCCGCTGAGCCACAGTCCCTCTCTCCTTATGAACACCATAAAAGGCCAGCTTTCCGCGACAGTAAGAGAGAAATTCTAGCAAGGTTTCCTTGAGAGAGAGTAAGAGCCAGTCTGGTGTAGTGCTTAAGTGCACGGATTCTTATCTGGGAGAACCGGGTTTGATTCCCCACTCCTCCCCTTGCAGCTGCTGGAATGGCCTTGGGGTCAGCCAGAGCTATCGCATGAGTTGTCCTTGAAAGGGCAGGTTCTGTCAGAGCTCTCTCAGCCCCACCCACCTCACAGGATGTCTGTTGTTGCTGGGGGGGGGGGGGAGGTAAAGGAGATTGTGAGCCGCTCTGAGACTCTTGAGATTGAGAGTATAGGGTGGGATATAAATCCAGTATCATTTCCTTCTACTAGGAAATAAGCTGACCAGTTGTGCTCTTTCCATCTGCTTGCCCTGGTTTGAATTTGTCTACCAAGAACAGTGGTTCCCGGCCCCCTTTCCCAGCCTCTGTCCTTTTCCACTTTGGTGTAGTGGTTAAGTGTGTGGACTCTTATCTGGGAGAGCCAGGTTTGATTCCCCACTCCTCCACTTGCACCTGCTGGAATGGCCTTGTGTCAGCCAGAGCTCTCTTATCTGGGAGAACCGGGTTTGATTCCCCACTCCTCCACTTGCAACTGCTGGAATGTCCTTGGGTCAGCCACAGCTCTGGCAGAGGTTGTCCTTGAAAGGGCAGCTGCTGTGAGAGCCCTCTCAGCCCCATCCACCTCACAGGGTGTCTGTTGTGGGGGAGGAATGTAAAGGAGATTGTGAGCCGCTCTGAGACTCTTCGGAGTGGAGGGCGGGATATAAATCTAATATCTTCTTCTCCCCCCCCCCACAGGCTCACTTCCGAAGGGACGAATTCCTCGGCAGGATCAACGAAATCGTCTACTTCCTCCCCTTCTGCCACTCGGAGCTCATCCAGCTGGTCAACAAGGAGCTCAGCTTCTGGGCAAAGAGGGTCAGTGAAGCAGGAGCCCCCAAGGGTGGGCGTCACTTTGTGCATGAGCTCAGCGGCCAGCAGTTGCAGAAGAGGCCACCTCCCTGCTAGGGAACAGGAGGAAAGAGGCTGGAAAGGAAACAGCCAGTATTATCGTAGAATCACAGAGTTGGAAGGTGCCCTAGAGACCATCTTAGAACATAAGAGAAGCCATGTTGGATCAGGCCAGTGGCCCCTCCAGTCCAACACTCTGTGTCACATAAGAACATCAGAGAAGCCATGTTGGATCAGGCCAGTGGCCCCTCCAGTCCAACACTCTGTGTCACATAAGAACATAAGAGAAGCCCTGTTGGATCAGGCCAATGGCCCATCCAGTCCAACACTCTGTGTCACATAAGAACATCAGAGAAGCCATGTTGGATCAGGCCAATGGCCCATCCAGTCCAACACTCTGTGTCACATAAGAACATCAGAGAAGCCATGTTGGATCAGGCCAGTGGCCCTTCCAGTCCAACACTCTGTGTCACATAAGACATCAGAGAAGCCATGTTGGATCAGGCCAGTGGGCCCTCCAGTTCAACACTCTGTGTCACATAAGAACATAAGAGAAGCCCTGTTGGATCAGGCCAATGGCCCATCCAGTCCAACACTCTGTGTCACATAAGAACATAAGAGAAGCCATGTTGGATCAGGCCAATGGCCCATCCAGTCCCAACACTCTGTGTCACATAAGAACATAAGAGAAGCCATGTTGGATCAGGCCAGTGGGCCCATCCAGTCCAACACTCTGTGTCACATAAGAGAAGCCATGTTGGATCAGGCCAATGGCCCATCCAGTCCAACACTCTGTGTAACATAAGAACATAAGAGAAGCCCTGTTGGATCAGGCCAATGGCCCCTCCATTCCAACACTCTGTGTCACATAAGACCATAAGAGAAGCCCTGTTGGATCAGGCCAGTGGCCCCTCCAGTCCAACACTCTGTGTCACATAAGAACATAAGAGAAGCCCTTTTGGATCAGGACAGTGGGCCCTCCAGTCCAACACTCTGTGTCACATAAGACCATAAGAGAAGCCCTGTTGGATCAGGCCAGTGGCCCCTCCAGTCCAACACTCTGTGTCACATAAGAACATAAGAGAAGCCCTGTTGGATCAGGCCAGTGGCCCCTCCATTCCAACACTCTGTGTCACAGAAGAACATAAGAGAAGCCGTGTTGGATCAGGCCAGAAGCCCCTCCAGTCCAACACTCTGTGTCACAGAAGAACATAAGAGAAGCCCTGTTGGATCAGGCCAGTGGCCCCTCCAGTCCAACACTCTGTGTCACATAAGAACATAAGAGAAGCCCTGTTGGATCAGGCCGGTGGCCCCTCCAGTCCAACACTCTGTGTCACATAAGAACATCAGAGAAGCCATGTTGGATCAGGCCAGTGGCCCCTCCAGTCCAACACTCTGTGTCACATAAGAACATCAGAGAAGCCATGTTGGATCAGGCCAGTGGCCCCTCCAGTCCAACACTCTGTGTCCACATAAGAACATCAGAGAAGCCATGTTGGATCAGGCCAGTGGCCCCTTCAGTCCAACACTCTGTGTCACAGAAGAACATAAGAGAAGCCCTGCTGGATCAGGCCAGTGGCCCCTCCAGTCCAACACTCTGTGTCACATAAGAACATAAGAGAAGCCCTGTTGGATCAGGCCGGTGGCCCCTCCAGTCCAACACTCTGTGTCACAGAAGAACATAAGAGAAGCCCTGTTGGATCAGGCCAGAAGCCCCTCCAGTTCAACACTCTGTGTCACAGAAGAACATAAGAGAAGCCCTGTTGGATCAGGCCGGTGGCCCCTCCAGTCCAACACTCTGTGTCACATAAGAACATGAGAGAAGCCATGTTGGATCAGGCCGGTGGCCCCTCCAGTCCAACACTCTGTGTCACATAAGAACATCAGAGAAGCCATGTTGGATCAGGCCAGTGGCCCCTCCAGTCCAACACTCTGTGTCACATAAGAACATCAGAGAAGCCATGTTGGATCAGGCCAGTGGCCCCTCCAGTCCAACACTCTGTGTCACATAAGAACATCAGAGAAGCCATGTTGATCAGGCCAGTGGCCCCTCCAGTCCAACACTCTGTGTCACAGAAGAACATAAGAGAAGCCCTGCTGGATCAGGCCAGTGGCCCCTCCAGTCCAACACTCTGTGTCACATAAGAACATAAGAGAAGCCCTGTTGGATCAGGCCGGTGGCCCCTCCAGTCCAACACTCTGTGTCACAGAAGAACATAAGAGAAGCCCTGTTGGATCAGGCCAGAGGCCCCTCCAGTTCAACACTCTGTGTCACAGAAGAACATAAGAGAAGCCCTGTTGGATCAGGCCGGTGGCCCCTCCAGTCCAACACTCTGTGTCACATAAGAACATGAGAGAAGCCATGTTGGATCAGGCCGGTGGCCCCTCCAGTCCAACACTCTGTGTCACATAAGAACATCAGAGAAGCCATGTTGGATCAGGCCAGTGGCCCCTCCAGATCCAACACTCTGTGTCACATAAGAACATCAGAGAAGCCATGTTGGATCAGGCCAGTGGCCCCTCCAGTCCAACACTCTGTGTCACATAAGAACATCAGAGAAGCCATGTTGGATCAGGCCAGTGGCCCCTCCAGTCCAGACACTCTGTGTCACAAGAAGAACATAAGAGAAGGCCCTGCTGGATCAGGCCAGTGGCCCCTCCAGTCCAACACTCCTGTGTCACATAAGAACATAAGAGAAGCC